>NC_091190.1:37111354-37178854 GCF_040958095.1 Procambarus clarkii
GAGAGAGAATGAGAGAGAGTGAGAGCATGGGAGCACTAAGACTTGAATTTGAGAAAAAGAAAAAAAGAGAATGAGAGAGAGTGAGAGAAGGGAAAGAGAAGGAGGAAGATGGAGAGAAAAGGGGAGATAGAAGGAGGAAGATAGAGAGAAAAGGGGGTATAGAAGGAGGAAGTTAGAGAGAAAAGGGGAGATAGAAGGAGGAAGATAGAGAGAAAAGGGGGGATAGAAGAAGGAAGATAGAGAGAAAAAGGGGAGATAAAAGGAGGAAGATAGAGAGAAAAGGGGGGATAGAAGAAGGAAGATAGAGAGAAAAAGGGGAGATAGAAGGAGGAAGATAGAGAGAAAAGGGGGGATAGAAGGAGGAAGATAGAGAGAAAAGGGGGAGATAGAAGGAGGAAGATAGAGAGAAAAGGGGGGATAGAAGGAGTAGGAGAAACAAAGTAAAAGAAGGAAGGAAGGTTAAGTGGGATGGTTTTCATGTTCATCGCATGTTCTCTGTACAACTTTTATACTCAATATTCATTCTGTCTTCCATATTTTTTGTGTTCTTTGGCAATATTCATGTTCCTCTACAAGTTCATGTTCCTCACAAGATCACTTCGTTTATCACCTTCACTTAAATGTTTTCTACATTCTTTGTCATATTCTCTATGTTTTTCACAAGTTCATTGTTCATTCTTTGTATTCCCTATGTTCCTTATCATGTCTTCATGTTCTCTGTAAGTTCATATTCCCAGCATGTTGACTGTGTTCATCAACTTTTCTTACATGTTTTCTGTGTAAGTTCATATTCCCCTTATGTTCACCATGTTCATTCCCTTACATGTTATTTAACGTTCCTTAACTAAAAAATCTTTCGCCGATCAACTAAAAACATAGTCACTTTCGTCATTTCTCACCTAAACTTTTTATTCAATCAACTAAAAATAGTCAGGATTAGCCTCGTTCAACACTATTCTTAACTAAAATGGCCTTTCTCTTAGCTAAAAAATTGTCAAGGAAACTATCCAACACTGTTCTTAACTAATTTTATCCATCGTCAATCAACTGAAAATAGTCAAGTGTAGACACTTTCCAACACTGTTCTTAACCTAAATTAACCTAATTAACCCGCACCACCAGCGAGGTGATGGTGGTGGTGCCAGCGGTGGTAGTGTGGTGGTGGTGGTGCCAGGGGTGGCAGTAAGGTGGTGCCAGGGGTGGCAGTGTGGTGGTGCCAGGGGTGGCAGTGTGGTGGTGCCAGGGGTGGCAGTGTGGTGGTGGTGGTGCCAGGGGTGCCAGGGGTGGCAGTGTGGTGGTGTCAGGGGTGGCAGTGTGGTGGTGCCAGGGGTGGAAGTGTCGTGGTGGTGGTGGTGCCAGGGGTGGCAGTGTGGTGGTGGAGGTGGTGCCAGGGGTGGCAGTGTCATGGTGGTGCCAGGGGTGGCAGTGATGTGGTGGTGGTGGTGGGTCCAGGGGTGGCAGTGTGGTGGTGGTGGTGGTGCCAGGGGTGGCAGTGATGTGGTGGTGGTGGTGGTGCCAAGGGTGGCAGTGTCGTGGTGTTGTTGGCGCCAGGAGTGGCAGTGTGGTGATGGTGATGGTGCCAGGGGTGGCAGTGTCGTGGTGGTGATGGTGGTGCCAGGGGTGGCAGTGTCGTGGTGGTAATGGTGGTGCCAGGGGTGGCAGTGTCGTGGTTGTGGAGGTGGTCCCAGGGGTGGCAGTGTGGTGGTGGTGCCAGGGGTGGTAGTGTGGTGGTGGTGGTTCCAGGGGTAGCAGTGTAGTGGTGGTGGTGCCAGGGTTGGCAGTGTGGTGGTGGTGGTGCCAGGGGTGGCAGTGTGGTGGTGCCAGTGGGTGGCAATGTGGTGGGGGTGGTGCCAGGGGTGGCAGTGTCGTGGTTGTGGAGGTGGTCCCAGGGGTGGCAGTGTGGTGGTGGTGCCAGGGGTGGTAGTGTGGTGGTGGTGGTTCCAGGGGTGGCAGTGTAGTGGTGGTGGTGCCAGGGTTGGCAGTGTGGTGGTGGTGGTGCCAGGGGTGGCAGTGTGGTGGTGCCAGTGGGTGGCAATGTGGTGGGGGTGGTGCCAGGGGTGGCAGTGTGGTGATGGTGGTGCTAGGGATGGCAGTGTGGTGGTGGTGCCAGGGGTGACAGAGTGGTGGTGCCAGTGGGTAGCAATGTGGTGGTGGTGGTGCCAGGGGTAGAAGTGTGGTGGTGGTGGTGCCAGGGGTAGCAGTGTGGTGGTGCCTGGTGTGGCAGTGTGGTGGTAGTGGTGCTAAGGGGGCAGTGTGGAGGTGGTGGTGCCAGGGGTGGCAGTGTGGTAGTGGTGGTGCCAGGGGTGGCAGTGTGATGGTGGTGCCAGGGGTGGCAGTGTGGTGGTAGTGGTGCCAAGGGTGGCAGTGTGGTGGTAGTGGTGCCAGGGGTGGCAGTGTGGTGGTGATGCCAGGGGTGGCAGTGTGGTTGTGCCAGTGGGTGGCAATGTGGTGGTGGTGGTGCCAGGGGTGGCAGTGTGGTGGTGGTGGGGACAGAGGTGGCATTGTGGTGGTGGTGGTGGTGGTGGCGGTTCCAGGGGTGGCATTGTGGTGGTGGTGGTGGTGCCAGGGGTTGCATTGTGGTGGTAGTGGTGGTGTCGGGGGTGGCAGTGTGGTGGTGATGGTGCCAGGGGTGGCATTGTGGTGGTGGTGGTGGTGGTGGTGGTGGTGGCGGTTCCAGGGGTGGCATTGTGGAGGTGGTAGTGGTGCCAGGGGTGGCATTGTGGTGGTGGTGGTGCCGGGGGTGGCAGTGTGGTGATGGTGGTTCCAGTGGTGTCAGTATGGTGGTTGTGTTGTCAGGGGTGGCAGTGCGGTGGTGGTGATGCCAGAGGTGGCAGTGTGGTGGTGGTCGTCCCAGGGGTGGCAGTGTGGTGGTGATGCCAGGGGTGGCATTGTGGTGGTGGTGGTGGTTTCATGGGTGGCAGTGTGGTGGTGCCAGGGGTGGCAGTGTCGTGGTGGTGCCAGTCGTGGTGGTGGTGGTGGTGCCACGGGTGGCAGTGTGGTGATGGTGATGGTGCCAGGGGTGGCAGTGTGGTGGTGGTGGTGCCATGGTTGGCAGTGTGGTGGGAGTGGTGCCAGGGGTGGCAGTGTGGTGGTGCCAGTTGGTGGCAATGTGGTGGGGGTGGTGCCAGGGGTGGCAGTGTGGTGGTGGTGGTGCCAGGGGTGGCTGTGTGGTGGTGGTGCCAGGGGTGGCAGTGTGGTGGTGATGCCAGGGGTGGCAGTGTGGAGGTGCCAGTGGGTAGCAATGTGGTGGTGGTGGTGCCAGGGGTGGCATTGTGGTGGTAGTGGTGGTGCCGGGGTGGCAGTGTGTGGTGGTGATGGTGCCAGGGGTGGCATTGTGGTGGTGGTGGTGGTGCCAGGGGAGGCATTGTGGTAGTAGTAGTAGTACCAGGGGTGGCAGTGTGGTGGTGGTGGTGCCAGGGGTAGAAGTGTGGTGGTGGTGGTGCCAGGGGTAGCAGTGTGGTGGTGCCAGGGGTGGCAGTGTGATGGTGGTGGTGGTGCTAGGGGTGGCAGTGTCGTGCTGGTGGTAGTGCCAGGGGTGGCAGTGTCGTAGCAGTGGTGGTGGTGCCAGGGGTGGCAGTGTCGTGGCAGTGGTGGTGCCAGGGAGGCAGTGTCGTGGTGGTGGAGGTGGTGCCAGGGTTGGCAGTGTGGTGGTGGTGGTGCGAGGGGTGGCAGTGTGGTGATGGTGGTGCCAGGGGTGGCAGTGTGGTGGTGCCATTGGGTGGCAATGTGGTGGGGGTGGTGCCAGGGGTGGCAGTGTAGTGGTTGTGGTGCCAGGGGTGGTAGTGTGGTGGTGGTGACAGGGGTGGCAGTGTGGTGGTGGTGGTAGTGCCAGGGGTGGCATTGTGTTGGTGGTGGTGCCGGGGTGGCAGTGTGGTGGTGATGGTGCCAGGGGTGGCATTGTGGTGGTGGTAGTGGTGCCAGGGGTGGCAATGTGGTGGTGGTGCTGGGGGGCAGTGTGGCGGTGGTGGTTCCAGGGGTGGCAGTGTGGTGATGCCAGGGGTGGCATTGTGGTGGTGCCAGGGGTGGCAGTGTGCTGGTGCCAGGGGTGGCAGTGTGGTGTGCCACGGGTGGCAGTGTCGAGGTGGTAGTGGATGTGTGTGGTGGTGGTGGTGGTGCCAGGGGTGGCAGTGTGGTGGCGGTGGTGGTGCCAGGGGTGGCAGTGTGGTGCTTGTCGTATCAGGGGTGGCAGTGTGGTGATGCCAGGGGTGGCATTGTGGTGGTGCCAGGGGTGGCAGTGTGCTGGTGCCAGGGGTGGCAGTGTGGTGGTGCCACGGGTGGCAGTGTCGAGGTGGTAGTGGTGCCAGGGTTGGCAGTGAGGTGATGGTGGTGGTGGTGCCAGGGGTGGCAGTGAGGTGGTGGTGGTGCCAGGGGTGGCAGTGTGGTGGTGGTAATGGTGGTGCCAGGGGTGGCAGTGAGGTGGTGGTGGTGGAGGTGCCAGGGGTGGCAGTGTCGTGGTGGTGGAGCCAGGGGTGGCAGTGTCGTGGTGGTGGTGGTGGTGCCAGGGGTGGCAGTGTCGTGGTGGTGGTGGTAGTGCCATGGGTGGCAGTGTCGTGATGGTGGTGGTGCCAGGGGTGGCAGTGTCGTGGTGGTGGTGGTAGTGCCATGGGTGGCAGTGTCGTGATGGTGGTGGTGCCAGGGGTGGCAGTGTCGTGGTGGTGGTGGTAGTGCCAGGGGTGACAGTGAGGTGGTCGTTGTGGTGGTGCTAGGGGTGGCAATCAGGTGGTGGTGGTAGTGGTGCTTGGGGTGGCAGTGTGGTGGTGGTGGTGGTGGTGCCAGGGGTGGCAGTGTCATGGTGGTGGTAGTGGTGCCAGGGGTGGCAGTGTCGTGGTGGTGGTGGTGGTAGTGCCAGGGGTGGCAGTGAGGTGGTCGTTGTGGTGGTGCTAGGGATGGCAATGAGATGGTGGTGGTGGTGGTGCGAGGGGTGGCAGTGTGGTGGTGGTGCGAGGGGTGGCAGTGTAGTGGTGGTGGTGGTGGTGCCATGGGTAGCAATGTGGTGGTGGTGGTGGTGCCAGGGGTGGCAGTTTGGGGGTGTTGGAGGTGCCATGGGTGCCAGGAGGTGGCAGTGTGGTGGTGGTTCCAGGGGATGCAGTGTGTTGGTGCCAGTGGGTAGCAATGTGGTGGTTGTGGTGGTAAAAGGGGGTAGAACTGTGGTGGTGGTGGTGCCAGGGGTAGCAGTGTGGTGGTGGTGTTGCCAGGGGTGGCAGTGTGGTGGTGGTGGTGCCATGGGTGGCAGTGTGGTGGTTGTGCCAGGGGTGGCAGGGTCGTGGTGGTCCCAGGTATGGCAGTGTCGTGGTGGTGGTGCCAGGGGTGGCAGTGTCGTGGTGGTGCCAGGGGTGGCAGTGTGGTGGTGGTGGTGGTGCAAGGGGTGGCAGTGTGGTGGTGCCAGGGGTGGCAGTGTGGTGGTGGTGGTACCAGGGGTGGCTGTGTGGTGGTGGTGCCAGGGGTGGCTGTGTGATGGTGGTGGTGGTCACAGGGGTTGCAGTGTGGTGGTGGTGGTGGTGGATCCAGGGGTGGCAGTGTGGTGGTGATGGTGCCAGGGGTAGCAGTGTGGTGGTGCCAGGGGTGGAAGTGTCGTGGTGGTGGTGGTACCAGGTGTGACAGTGTCGTGGTGGTGGTACCATGGGTGGCAGTGTGGTGGTGGAGGTGCCAGGGGTGGCAGTGTCATGGTGGTGCCATGGGTGGCAGTGTGGTGGTGGTGGTGTTGCCAGGGGTGGCAGTGTCATGGTGGTGCCATAGGGGGCAGTGTCGTGGTGGTGGTGGTGCCAGAGGTGGCAGTGTGGTGGAGGTGGTGGTGCCAGGGGTGTCAGTGTCATGGTGGTGCCATGGGTGGCAGTGTGGTGGTGGTGGTGGTGCCAGCGGTGGCAGTGTCATGGTGGTGGTGATGGTGCCAGGGGTGGCAATGTGGTGGTGGTGGTGGTGCCAGGGGTGGCATTGTGGTGGTGGTGATGGTGCCAGGGGTGGCATTGTGGTGGTGGTGGTGGTGCCAGGGGTAGCATTGTGGTGGTGGTGGTGGTGGTGGTGGTGCCAGGGGTGGCATTGTGGTGGTGGTGGTGCCAGGGGTGGCAGTGTGGTGGTGGTGATGGTGCCAGGGGTGGCATTGTGGTGGTGGTGGTGGTGTCAGGGGTGGCATTGTGGTGGTGGTGGTGGTGCCAGGGGTGGCAGTGTCGTGGTGGTGGTGGTGCCAGGGGTGGTAGTGTCGTCGTGGTGATGGTGACAGGGGTGGCAGTGTGGTGGTGGGGATCGTGGTGCCAGTGGTGGCAGTGTGGTGGTGGTGGTGCTAGAGGTGGCAGTGTGGTGGTGCCAGTGGTGGCAGTGTGGTGTTGTTGGTGCCAGAGGTGGCAGTGTGGTGGTGCCAGTGGTGGCAGTGTGGTGTTGGTGGTGCCAGGGGCGGCAGTGTGGTGGTGGTGGTGCCAGGGGTGTTAGTGTGGTTGGTGCCAAGGGTGGCAGTGTGGTGGTGGTGGTGGTGATGCCAGGGGTGGCAGTGTCGTGATGGTGGTGGTACCAGGGGTGGCAGTGTGGTGGTGGTGGTACTAGGGGTGGCTGAGTGGTGGTGGTGGTGGTCACAGGGGTTGCAGTGTGGTGGTGGTGGTGCCAGTGGTGGCAGTGTGGTGGTGGGGGTGGTAGTGCCAGTGGTGGCAGTGTGGTGGTGGTGGTGCCAGGGGTGGCAGTGTGGTGGTGCCAGGGGTGGCAGTGTGGTGGTGGTGCCAGGAGTGGCAGTGTGGTGTGGTGGAGCCAGGGGTGGCAGTGTCGTGGTGGTGGTGGTGGTGCCAGGGGTGGCAGTGTCGTGGTGGTGGTTGTAGTGCCAGGGGTGGCAGTGTCGTGGTGGTGGTGGTGCCAGGGGTGGCAGTGTCGTGGTGCTGGTGGTAGTGCCAGGGGTGGCAGTGAGGTGGTCGTTGTGGTGGTGGTACTAGGGGTGGCTGAGTGGTGGTGGTGGTGGTCACAGGGGTTGCAGTGTGGTGGTGGTGGTGCCAGTGGTGGCAGTGTGGTGGTGGGGGTGGTGGTGCCAGTGGTGGCAGTGTGGTGGTGGTGGTGCCAGGGGTGGCAGTGTGGTGGTGCAGGGGTGGCAGTGTGGTGGTGGTGCCAGGAGTGGCAGTGTGGTGTGGTGGAGCCAGGGGTGGCAGTGTCGTGGTGGTGGTGGTGGTGCCAGGGGTGGCAATGAGGTGGTGGTGGTGGTGGTGCTAGGGGTGGCAGTGTGGTGGGGGTGGTGCCAGGGGTGGCAGTGTGGTGGTGCCAGTTGGTGGCAATGTGGTGGGGGTGGTGCCAGGGGTGGCAGTGTGGTGGTGGTGGTGCCAGGGGTGGCAGTGTGGTGGTGGTGCCAGGGGTGGCAGTGTGGTGGTGATGCCAGGGGTGGCAGTGTGGTGGTGCCAGTGGGTAGCAATGTGGTGGTGGTGGTGCCAGGGGTGGCATTGTGGTGGTAGTGGTGGTGCCGGGGGTGGCAGTGTGTGGTGGTGATGGTGCCAGGGGTGGCATTGTGGTGGTGGTGGTGGTGCCAGGGGTGGCATTGTGGTAGTGGTAGTGGTACCAGGGGTGGCAGTGTGGTGGTGGTGGTGCCAGGGGTAGAAGTGTGGTGGTGGTGGTGCCAGGGGTAGCAGTGTGGTGGTGCCAGGGGTGGCAGTGTGATGGTGGTGGTGGTGCTAGGGGTGGCAGTGTCGTGCTGGTGGTAGTGCCAATGGTGGCAGTGTCGTGGCAGTGGTGGTGGTGCCAGGGGTGGCAGTGTCGTGGCAGTGGTGGTGCCAGGGAGGCAGTGTCGTGGTGGTGGAGGTGGTGCCAGGGTTGGCAGTGTGGTGGTGGTGGTGCTAGGGGTGGCAGTGTAGTGATGGTGGTGCCAGGGGTGGCAGTGTGGTGGTGCCATTGGGTGGCAATGTGGTGGGGGTGGTGCCAGGGGTGGCAGTGTGGTGGTTGTGGTGCCAGGGGTGGTAGTGTGGTGGTGGTGACAGGGGTGGCAGTGTGGTGGTGGTGGTAGTGCCAGGGGTGGCATTGTGGTGGTGGTGGTGCCGGGGGTGGCAGTGTGGTGGTGATGGTGCCAGGGGTGGCATTGTGGTGGTGGTAGTGGTGCCAGGGGTGGCATTGTGGTGGTGGTGCCGGGGGGGGGGGCAGTGTGGCGATGGTGGTTCCAGGGGTGGCAGTGTGGTGGTGGTGGTGGTGCCAGGGGTGGCAGTGTGGTGGTGGTGGTGGTGCCAGGGGTGGCAGTGTGGTGCTTGTCGTATCAGGGGTGGCAGTGTGGTGATGCCAGGGGTGGCATTGTGGTGGTGCCAGGGGTGGCAGTGTGCTGATGCCAGGGGTGGCAGTGTGGTGGTGCCACGGGTGGCAGTGTCGAGGTGGTAGTGGTACCAGGGTTGGCAGTGAGGTGATGGTGGTGGTGGTGCCAGGGGTGGCAGTGAGGTGGTGGTGGTGCCAGGGGTGGCAGTGTGGTGGTGGTAATGGTGGTGCCAGGGGTGGCAGTGAGGTGGTGGTGGTGGAGGTGCCAGGGGTGGCAGTGTCGTGGTGGTGGAGCCAGGGGTGACAGTGTCGTGGTGGTGGTGGTGGTGCCAGGGGTGGCAGTGTCGTGGTGGTGGTGGTAGTGCCATGGGTGGCAGTGTCGTGGTGGTGGTGGTGCCAGGGGTGGCAGTGTCGTGGTGGTGGTGGTAGTGCCAGGGGTGGCAGTGAGGTGGTCGTTGTGGTGGTGCTAGGGGTGGCAATCAGGTGGTGGTGGTAGTGGTGCTTGGGGTGGCAGTGTGGTGGTGGTGGTGGTGGTGCCAGGGGTGGCAGTGTCATGGTGGTGGTAGTGGTGCCAGGGGTGGCAGTGTCGTGGTGGTGGTGGTAGTGCCAGGGGTGGCAGTGAGGTGGTCGTTGTGGTGGTGCTAGGGATGGCAATGAGATGGTGGTGGTGGTGGTGCGAGAGGTGGCAGTGTGGTGGTGGTGCGAGGGGTGGCAGTGTAGTGGTGGTGGTGGTGGTGCCATGGGTAGCAATGTGGTGGAGGTGGTGGTGCCAGGGGTGGCAGTTTGGTGGTGTTGGAGGTGCCATGGGTGCCAGGAGGTGGCAGTGTGGTGGTGGTTCCAGGGGATGCAGTGTGTTGGTGCCAGTGGGTAGCAATGTGGTGGTTGTGGTGGTAAAAGGGGTAGAACTGTGGTGGTGGTGGTGCCAGGGGTAGCAGTGTGGTGGTGGTGTTGCCAGGGGTGGCAGTGTGGTGGTGGTGGTGCCATGGGTGGCAGTGTGGTGGTTGTGCCAGGGGTGGCAGGGTCGTGGTAGTCCCAGGTATGGCAGTGTCGTGGTGGTGGTGCCAGGGGTGGCAGTGTCCGTGGTGGTGCCAGGGGTGGCAGTGTGGTGGTGGTGGTGGTGCAAGGGGTGGCAGTGTGGTGGTGCCAGGGGTGGCAGTGTGGTGGTGGTGGTACCAGGGGTGGCTGTGTGGTGGTGGTGCCAGGGGTGGCTGTGTGATGGTGGTGGTGGTCACAGGGGTTGCAGTGTGGTGGTGGTGGTGGTGGATCCAGGGGTGGCAGTGTGGTGGTGATGGTGCCAGGGGTGGCAGTGTGGTGGTGCCAGGAGTGGAAGTGTCGTGGTGGTGGTGGTGCCAGGTGTGACAGTGTCGTGGTGGTGGTGGTGGTACCATGGGTGGCAGTGTGGTGGTGGAGGTGCCAGGGGTGGCAGTGTCATGGTGGTGCCATGGGTGGCAGGGTGGTGGTGGTGGCAGTGTGGTGGTGGTGGTGGTGCCAGGGGTGGCAGTGTCATGGTGGTGCCATAGGGGGCAGTGTCGTGGTGGTGGTGGTGCCAGAGGTGGCAGTGTGGTGGAGGTGGTGGTGCCAGGGGTGTCAGTGTCATGGTGGTGCCATGGGTGGCAGTGTGGTGGTGGTGGTGGTGCCAACGGTGGCAGTGTCATGGTGGTGGTGATGGTGCCAGGGGTGGCAATGTGGTGGTGGTGGTGGTGCCAGGGGTGGCATTGTGGTGGTGGTGATGGTGCCAGGGGTGGCATTGTGGTAGTGGTGGTGGTGCCAGGGGTGGCATTGTGGTGGTGGTGGTGGTGGTGGTGGTGGTGCCAGGGGTGGCATTGTGGTGGTGGTGGTGCCAGGGGTGGCAGTGTGGTGGTGGTGATGGTGCAGGGGTGGCATTGTGGTGGTGGTGGTGGTGGTGTCAGGGGTGGCATTGTGGTGGTGGTGGTGGTGCCAGGGGTGGCAATGTCGTGGTGGTGGTGGTGCCAGGGGTGGTAGTGTCGTCGTGGTGATGGTGACAGGGGTGGCAGTGTGGTGGTGGGGATCGTGGTGCCAGTGGTGGCAGTGTGGTGGTGGTGGTGCTAGAGGTGGCAGTGTGGTGGTGCCAGTGTGGTGTTGTTGGTGCCAGAGGTGGCAGTGTGGTGGTGCCAGTGGTGGCAGTGTGGTGTTGGTGGTGCCAGGGGCGTCAGTGTGGTGGTGGTGGTGCCAGGGGTGGTAGTGTGGTTGGTGCCAAGGGTGGCAGTGTGGTGGTGTTGGTGGTGATGCCAGGGGTGGCAGTGTCGTGATGGTGGTGGTACCAGGGGTGGCAGTGTGGTGGTGGTGGTACTAGGGGTGGCTGAGTGGTGGTGGTGGTGGTCACAGGGGTTGCAGTGTGGTGGTGGTGGTGCCAGTGGTGGCAGTGTGGTGGTGGGGGTGGTGGTGCCAGTGGTGGCAATGTGGTGGTGGTGCCAGGAGTGGCAGTGTGGTGTGGTGGAGCCAGGGGTGGCAGTGTGGTGGTGCCAGGGGTGGCAGTGTGGTGGTGGTGCCAGGAGTGGCAGTGTGGTGTGGTGGAGCCAGGGGTGGCAGTGTCGTGGTGGTGGTGGTGGTGCCAGGGGTGGCAGTGTCGTGGTGGTGGTTGTAGTGCCAGGGGTGGCAGTGTTGTGGTGGTGGTGGTGCCAGGGGTGGCAGTGTCGTGGTGCTGGTGGTAGTGCCATGGGTGGCAGTGAGGTGGTCGTTGTGGTGGTGCTAGGGGTGGCAATGAGGTGGTGGTGGTGGTGGTGCTAGGGGTGGCAGTGTGGTGGTGGTGGTGGTGGTGCCAGGGATGGCGGTGTCCTGGTGGTGGTGGTGCCAGGGGTGGCAGTGTCGTGGTGGTGGTGGTAGTGCCAGGGGTGGCAGTGAGGTAGTCGTTGTGGTGGTGCTAGGGGTGGCAATGAGGTGTTGGTGGTGGTGGTGCTAGGGGTGGCAGTGTGGTGGTGGTGGTGGTGCAAGGGGTGACAGTGTGGTGGTGGTGGTGGTACCAGGGGTGGCTGTGTGGTGGTGGTGCCAGGGGTGGCTGTGTAATGGTGGTGGTGGTCACAGGGGTTGCAGTGTGGTGGTGGTGGTGGTGGATCCAGGGGTGGCCGTGTGGTGGTGGTGGTGGTGCCAGGGGTGGAAGTGTCGTGGTTGTGGTGGTGGTACCATGGGTGGCAGTGTGGTGGTGGTAGTGGTGATGCCAGGGGTGGTGCCAGGGGTGGCAGTGTGGTGGTAGTGGTGATGCCAGGGGTGGCAGTGTCATGGTGGTGCCATGGGTGGCAGTGTGGTGGTGGTGGTACCAGGGGTGGCAGTGTCATGGTGGTGCCAGGGGGGCAGTGTCGTGGTGGTGGTGGTGCCAGGGGTGTCAGTGTCATGGTGATTCCATGTACTCACCTAATTGTACTCACCTAATTGTGCTTGCGGGGGTTGAGCTTTGGCTCTTTGGTCCCGCCTCTCAACTGTCAATCAACTGGTGTACAGATTCCTGAGCCTACTGGGCTCTATCATATTTACATATGAAACTGTGTATGGAGTCAGCCTCCACCACATCACTTCCTAGTGCATTCCATTTATTAACTACTCTGACACTGAACAAATTCTTTCTAACGTCTCTGTGGCTCATCTGGGTACTAAGTTTCCACCTGTGTCCCCTTGTTCGTGTCCCACCCGTGCTGAAGAGTTTGTCTTTGTCCACCCTGTTAATTCCCCTGAGAATTTTGTAGGTGGTTATCATGTCTCCCCTTACTCTTCTGTTTTCCAGGGATGTGAGGTTCAGCTCCTTTAGCCTTTCCTCGTAGCTCAATCCTCTCAGTTCCGGGACGAGCCTGGTGGCATACCGCTGAATCTCTCTCTAACTTTGTCTTGTGTTTAACTAGGTATGGACTCCAGGCTGGAGCTGCATACTCCAGGATTGGTCTTACATAAGTGGTATACAGTGTTCTGAAAGATTCCTTACACAAGTTTCTGAAGGCAGTTCTTATGTTGGCCAGTCTAGCATATGCCGCTGATGATATTCTTTTGATGTGGGCCTCTGGGGACAGGTTCGGTGTGATATCAACCCCCAGATCCTTCTCTCTATTTGATTCTTGCAGGATTTCCCCTCCCAGATGATACCTTGTGTTCAGCCTCCTGCTTCCTTCGCCTAATTTCATCACCTTACACTTTCCAGAGTTGAACTTCAGCAGCCATTTTCTAGACCATTCCTCCAGTTTATCCAGGTCATCCTGTAGTCTCTGTCTATCTTCATCCGTCTTGATTCTTCTCATAATTTTTGCATCATCAGCAAACATCGAGAGGAATGAGTCTATACCCTCTGGAAGATCGTTCACATATATTAGAAACAGGATGGGTCCAAGTACTGAGCCCTGTGGGACTCCGCTGGTGACATCTCGCCACTCTGATGTCTTCCCCCTCACCGTTACTCGCTGTTTCCTGTTGCTTAAGTACTCCCTTATCCACTGGAGCACCTTCCCTTTTACTCCTGCCTGTTGCTCCAACTTTTTTAACAGCCTTTTATGGGGTACTGTGTCAAAGGCTTTTTGGCAATCCAGGAAAATGCAGTCGGCCCACCCTTCTCTTTCCTGCCTAATTTTCTTTGCCTGGTCATAAAATTCTATTAAACCTGTGAGGCACGATTTACCATCTCTGAACCCATGTTGGTGGTGCGTTACAAAGTTATTTCCCTCCAGATGCTCTACGAGCCTTTTCCTCACGATCTTGCATGGTATACAAGTTAAGGAAACTGGCCTGTAATTCAGTGCCTCTTGCCTGTCACCCTTTTTGTATATTGGGACCACGTTAGCTGTCTTCCAACTTTCTGGTAAGTCTCCTGTTTCAGTGACCTGTTATACACCATAGAGAGTGGCACACTTAGTGCTTCTGCACCTTCCTTTAGTATCCATGGTGAGATTCTATCAGGCCCAACAGCCTTTGTCACATCTAGCTCCAGCAGACACCTTTTGACCTCATCACTGGTGAGGTCAAATTCCTCCAAGGTTGCTTGGTTTGCCGCCTCCTCATTTAGTGCAGGGGCTTCTCCTTGTTCTATTGTGAAGACCTCCTGGAATCTCTTGTTGAGTTCTTCACACACCTCCTTGTCATTCTCTGTGTATCTGTTCTCCCCTTTCCGCAGCTTCATCACTTGTTCCTTCACTGCTGTTTTCTTCCTGATATGGCTGTGGAGCAGCTTTGGTTGGGTCTTGGCTTTACTTGCGATGTCATTTTCAAACTGTCTCTCTGCTTCCCTCCTCACTCTTATGTACTCATTTCTGGTCCTCTGGTATCTCTCCCTGCTCTCTGGTGTTCTGTTATTTCTGTAGTTTCTCCATGTTCTTTTACTCAGTTGTTTCGCTACCTTACATTCCTGGTTGAACCATGGGTTTTTTTGTTGTTTTTCGTTTTTCTCCTTTTGGACTGGGATAAACCTGTCTGCAGCTTCCTGGCACTTTTGGGTGACAATATCCATCATGACCTGCACATTCTTGTCTCTAAGTTCTGTTTCCCATGGTATTCCCCTGAGGAAGTTCCTCATCTCGTCATATTTTCCTCTTCGGTAATTCAGTCTTTTCCCCTCCACTCCCATCCTTGGATAGGTTATCCCTACCTCCACCAAGTACTCAAAGGTCAGTACACTGTGGTCACTCATTCCTATGGGGGCTTCAACTTTGACTTCCCTTATTTCTGACTCATTCAGGGTGAATATTAAGTCGAGTCTAGCTGGTTCATCATTGCCTCTCATTCTTGTGGGTTCCTTGACATGCTGGCTCAGAAAATTCCTTGTTGCCACTTCCGAGAGTTTAGCTCGCCACGTATCTGCACCACCATGTGGGTCCATATTCTCCCAGTCTATCTTTCCATGGTTGAAATCACTCATGATTAAGAGTCTTGAGCCATTCCTGCAGGCATCTGAAGCTGCTCTCTCTATTATATTAATGGTTGCCATGTTGTTCCTATCAAACTCCTGTCTACGTCTTCTGTCATTTAGGGGAGGGTTGTAAATGACTGTCACTATTATCTTAGGTCCACCCATTGTTATAGTTCCTGTTATGTAATCTCTGAATCCGTCACAGCCCGGAATTTCCATCTCATCAAAACTCCAGTCCTTCCTTATCAGCAGGGCCACTCCTCCACCTCCTCTCCCTTCCCTCTATTTCCTTACTATATAGTAGTCCTTTGGAAACACAGCATCTGTTATGACTCCTGACAATTTTGTTTTGTTAGTCCTATTACATCAGGGTTTTCTTCTTGCACCTTTTCTACCAGTTCACTTGCTTTATTGGTAATCCCATCAATGTTTGAGTACATTACCTTGAAGCTCACATTCTTATATCCAATTTCACCCACACTCCCTACAAGTGTAGGAGGTTGTTCTATGGTCATTGCTACTTGGGTAGGCTCCTCCTCCTGTGAGGTAGTTGCCAGGGGTTCAGGGGGAGGTGGAGTGGGGGGTGGAGGGCTTAGGTCTTCCTCAGGCCTGCTTGGGTCAGGAAGAAGTCCTGGGGGTGAGGGAGCAGGGATTGCTTGGGGAGAGGGCACGCCCTCCTGCGGTGTAGTTGACAGGGGTTTGGAGGGAGGTGGAGTGGGGGATAGAGGGCTTTGGTCTTGCTCAGGCCTGCTTGGGGCAGGGAGAAGACCAGGGGCTGGGAAAGCAGGGGCTACTTGGGGTAAGGGGAGGGGGAGGATTTGGGTTTCATTATGGGCATTATGCAGGGGCAAGGAAGGGTTGCATTATGCAGAGGCAGGGGCATGTGTGGCAGTGTGGTGGTGGTGCCAGGGGTGGCAGTGTCATGATGGTGCCATGGGAGGCAGTGTCGTTGTATTCGTGGTGCCAGGGGTGGCAATGTGGTGGTGGTGGTGGTTCCAGGGATGGCAGTAAGGTGGTGGTGGTGGCAGGGGTGGCAGTGAGGTGGTGGTGCCAGGGGTGACAGTGTGGTGGTGGTGGTGCAAGGGGTGGCATTGTGGTGGTGGTGGTGGTGCCAGGGGTGGCATTGTGGTGGTGGTGGTGGTGCCAGGGGTGGCAGTGTCGTGGTGGTGGTGGTGCCAGGGGTGGTAGTGTCGTGGTGGTGGTGGTGCCAGGGGTGGCAGTGTGGTGGTGGGGGTCGTGGTGCCAGTGGTGGCAGTATGGTTGTGGTGGTGCCAGAGGTGGCAGTGTAGTGGTGCCAGTGGTGGCAGTGTGGTGTTGCTGGTGCCAGAGGTGGCAGTGTGGTGGTGCCAGTGGTGGCAGTGTGGTGTTGGTGGTGCCAGGGGCGTCAGTGTGGTGGTGGTGGTGCCAGGGGTGGCAGTGTGGTTGGTGCCAGGGGTGGAGTGTCGTGGTGGTCCCAGGGGTGGCAGTGTCGTGGTGGTGCCAGGGGTGGCGGTGTGGTGGTGGTGGTGGTGCCAGGGGTGGCAGTGTCATGGTGGTGCAATGGGTGGCAGTGTGGTGGTGGTGGTGGTGGTGCCAGGGGTGGCAGTGTCATGGTGGTGCCATGGGGGGCAGTGTCGTTGTATTCGTGGTGCCAGGGGTGGCAATGTGGTGGTGGTGGTGGTGCCAGGGATGGCAGTGAGGTGGTGGTGGTGGCAGGGGTGGCAGTGAGGTTGTGGTGCCAGGGGTGGCAGTGTGGTGGTGGTGCTGCCAGGGGTGGCATTGTGGTGGTGGTGGTGGTGCCAGGGGTGGCATTGTGGTGGTGGTGGTGGTGCCAGGGGTGGCAGTGTCGTGGTGGTGGTGGTGCCAGGGGTGGTAGTGTCGTGGTGGTGGTGGTGCCAGGGGTGGCAGTGTGGTGGTGGGGGTCGTGGTGCCAGTGGTGGCAGTATGGTTGTGGTGGTGCCAGAGGTGGCAGTGTAGTGGTGCCAGTGGTGGCAGTGTGGTGTTGCTGGTGCCAGAGGTGGCAGTGTGGTGGTGCCAGTGGTGGCAGTGTGGTGTTGGTGGTGCCAGGGGCGTCAGTGTGGTGGTGGTGGTGCCAGGGGTGGCAGTGTGGTTGGTGCCAGGGGTGGAGTGTCGTGGTGGTCCCAGGGGTGGCAGTGTCGTGGTGGTGCCAGGGGTGGCGGTGTGGTGGTGGTGGTGGTGCCAGGGGTGGCAGTGTCATGGTGGTGCAATGGGTGGCAGTGTGGTGGTGGTGGTAGTGGTGCCAGGGGTGGCAGTGTCATGGTGGTGCCATGGGGGGCAGTGTCGTTGTATTCGTGGTGCCAGGGGTGGCAATGTGGTGGTGGTGGTGGTGCCAGGGATGGCAGTGAGGTGGTGGTGGTGGCAGGGGTGGCAGTGAGGTTGTGGTGCCAGGGGTGGCAGTGTGGTGGTGGTGCTGCCAGGGGTGGCAGTGTGGTGGTGGTGATGGTGCCAGGGGTGGCATTGTGGTGGTGGTAGTGGTGCCAGGGGTGGCATTGTGGTGGTGGTGGTGGTGCCAGGGGTGGCAGTGTCGTGGTGGTGCCAGGGGTTGTAGCGTGGTGGTGGTGGTGCCAGGGGTGGCAGTGTGGTGGTGGGGGTGGTGGTGCCAGTGGTGCCAGTGGTGGCAGTGTGGTGGTGGTGGTGCCAGAGGTGGCAGTGTGGTGGTGCCAGTGGTAGCAGTGTGGTGTTGCTGGTGCCAGAGGTGGCAGTGTGGTGGTGCCAGTGGTGGTGTCGTGACGCTGAACCCCGGTTCATTCCGAACACAGCGATTACACAACACATAACACCTTGCCTCAGCAACCGTTACTACCACCGTGTACTCCTACACACACCAGACCCTTGAGGCGTACCACTAGGTTTGTACTGGAACACAATGAGTGAACATATGGAAGGTATTTAAAGGCCGTCGGGTTTTGTCATTTAATTACAAAGAATAGACTCTGACAAATAATAATATATTAACATACTCTATTAGGTCAATACAATTCAATACCCATAGACCACTTGACCTCCGCGATCACCACACACACTCGTAACTTCCGCCTAAGTCCCTAATACGGAATGATTACTACAACGCTCCACACCCGGTTAGTCTTACATTCAATACTCACATACTGCAGACTTAACTTGGTCACTAAGATCACAACAGGCTCTCGCATAGCTGTCTGCTACACTTCGCTGCTGCCACAAACGGAGACCTCGGAGGACTTGCTAGTTCAACTTCCACAACCAGACTGACTCCAGCCAACAATGGCCTCAATCATTTCACCACGCCTCTTCGAGGAAGGTATAATCCGATTAACCTTATCCCTAGAGCGGTAACCTTGATTCCTAGAAAGCCTGACGAAGAATAATTCCTCTTTCCAGGAATTATTAATTTGGCTAAACAGCTTCGGTCTTAATTCATTGACCTTTCTTAGATATGTGATCCATAGTCTGTCTACTTACATGTACTTTCAATCATCATTCGTTAAGTGTTGTAGTAATGATCCTCTAGCTAATAATTCCTACTAACTTGTGGATTACAACACCACTCCCCTCCTTAAACACGCATATGTCCCCATATGCATCATTGCAATGGTTCCATTAGTGCATGGACCTGGAGGATGCACCCACCATATGTGTACAACTAAAAAATCATCCAATAAGTTCATCATACACACAATGAAATAAATTAAAATTTTCCCCGACATGACTCACAACACTTCTCAAACATATACATTATATTCACATCATAGCACAGGTAAAATAGTCTGTAATAATTTTTCCCATCTCCAACAATGCACATATACCTAAACTGCTGACATATAATTACATACAAACATAACCATAAAATTACATGGACCAGAATGCTGGCACTTAAACAGAAATGACACTAGTCATTAATATATACACACACATATATATCTAAGGTTCTTCATCCTTAGTAATAAGTTACTAACAATTTAACATCTTGCCCTGTACTGTTGACATAAGGGCTTACAATGGTCAAACAATGTTTCACTGGCCTCCTCCACAATTGGCAGCATCACTTCTCTTGTCTTCGTGTCCCATGGTTGCTAGGTCATAGATCCTCCATGACCCAGACAAAACCCAGGCTGTCCAGCCTGGTGAATGTTGTCAATGTCCCATCGTTGCTCTGAGGTAACGTGATCCTGGCCTCCAGAGCAACGGAGATTCCTACCCCAGGGTCATGTTCCCTTGGGTCTGTGCTGACGTCTCGTTCCAGGGCACCAATCCCAGAACGCTGTAGATCCCTCACAGCTCTCTGGTCTAGGCCCATCCGCCCAGAGTGTGTCCACCTGTATTCACACCTTCCCGACCGCTGTACCTGCAAAATATTCCCTCGGAGCCCCCTGGCTCGATCCCATTATTACATAACCCCCTCGGCTCCTTACTCTCTCCCCGTATATAGCCTGAGCGCAGCTGCAAAACCATTGCAGCTGGCCCTTATCCCTGCTTTGATGTCAGGGGGCGAATTTTGCCTATAACGTCACGTTGGCTTCACTTCCACCCCCTTTTTTTTCTAGAATAACTGAGTGTAGCCTCATAGCTTCCCTTCTACTCTACCTGAAGCTCTGTGACATGATCCCGGGGGACCTTCTCAAGCCTAACACTCAGTAATGGTGCCGATGAGGTAATATACAGTATATACATACACATACATTATCACAATAAATACCTCATTAAAATAATTTCACAACTAATGTCACTAAAGCATCATACTGCCACTGGCTCGCTTCTAGCGAGATTCCTGTAACAACTTAATTAATGAGAAATTAGTATATCTACTTGGCTCACCCACTGCAACCACCAACACCTGAAATTTTGAAATTCTACATTATAATCTTATCCATAATACTTACCCACTCCGACACACCATCACCTCTGGTCAACCCAACCACTGATGACCTCATTATAACACCACGTCTCTCAACAGCCAGGCTCTGCGTCCTGACGCACCTGACCTCATTACACCGATACTCACCGTACCCACCACCACCTGGGCCACCTGTGCCGCTATGTACTCCACAACACCACACTCCATACCAGGCGTCCAAACGCCACAACACTACACCACCCACTACACATGCTACTCTACACAACACTCTACACACTACCCCACACTCTACAAAAACTACCATGCCCATGCACCACTCAACACCGCACTCTACAAACTACCATGCCCATGCACTGTGGGAACCGACCTGTGAGATTTATATTTATTTAATTTATATGAATTTATATAGAATTTATATTTACGTTAATTTATATACTTCGATAGCAATTTGTATAATGATAAGTGGACTGTATTTCTGCAATAATCTCAATCTCACAAATCGATCCTCTACACATTAGGGGGGTTTATATTTATATGTATGCAGCCAATCAAACTACAGTATTAACTACATACATTGAAAAGGTTCCTTATCTTATAGTACAGCAGGTTAGTCCACCAGGTATAACTAGGGTGTAGACACCAAATTATCCTCTTTGAGGTAGCTTCCATCACCCAGTAACTGATGCACAAAATCTTGCTTCCTCGTCTTGACCTGTCAAAAGTGCGCTAGCTGTGAAGCCAGAATCCTATATATGACAAGTATATCAGAGAACACTGTACAGTACATGGAACCTTAAAGACCTGGCTATATTACCTTTAGTTTGAGGCTTCCACGTGCTCTAACCGGATCACCCTATATAATGACATTAATGGCCACTAATGATAGATAATGGGTTTCGGAAAGAACACTTAACTTGATTTGTTGACAGCGTGTTTGACAGATGGTACACCTTTGGTATCCATAACACTACGTCCAAGTAAAATTAACAGGAGCCGAATTTGCTCCCGAGAGCCTCTGGTCTAGTATAAACAATGGCTGCATCTAACACTCCATACTATTGACGCCTGGCCGACATTGTCCAGATATGATAGGAGCCGAATTTGCTCCACGCGTCTCGGATGTGACACAACAATGGCAGCCCTCCTTCCTCCCTGACGCCTGGCTTACATTGTCCACATGTCAGAAAGTGATAGAAGGGTCACATTTACTCTACTTTAATATTGATAATTAAGTTAATTTATATAAGATGTTTTATGATGGTAAAGTCCAAAGACTAATGTATTTAAGAACAATTCCCAGCAGAATAGCTGGTGAATTATAATAGTATGTGGTGATGATATCCCGTTTTCTTTAGACGGTAATTCCACTACAAGTTACGTTTTCTATGGGTAACTTGTTTATACAATACAGCTATTATCTTTATGACATATTACGGTGAAGTTATATGGCTTAGACACATATTTTGGGGCAGCACAAGATACAACGGTGAAGTTATATGGCTTAGACACATATTTTGGGGCAGCACAAGATACAACGGTGAAGTTATATGGCTTAGACACATATTTTGGGGCAGCACAAGATACAATGCGAGTGTGAAGCACTAGGTAGAAAACTATGAAGATGAAATTAGGTACTTTTTGGTGGTACTTTTGAATAAGCGGTAGGATGGACAACTTTTTAATTCATTAGGGAGTGAGTTCATAGACTATGTCCCTTTATTTGCGTAGAGTGTTTATACAGAGTTAGTTTGATTCTGGGGATATCAAAGAGATTTATTTCTGGTATGGTGAGAGTGAGTTCTATAACATCTGTCAAAGAAAAGTGTCAGATTAGAGTTTGCATTTAGGAACAAGATTTTTTACATGTAAATGGCTTTAGTTTAGTTCATTTATTTTGCACCCAATACCCATCCTGTGGGCATTAGTGGAGAATGTTACATAATGGGTTAATATAATAGGCTCAGGAACTGAGCCCCAAAATTCATTTAGCTAAGCAAGTTACAATCTTGATGAGCTAGGTTACAAAATTCAATGCACATCGTCACATCAACAATGGGCTCGGGACCGACCACAATTACAGTTTCTAATTTAAGTAACTGACATATGTGGAGAGCTAGTGTCACAATTGAAATGTTTATCCTACACACCGCCCCCCATCCAGTACGCAATGGTGGATAGGTAACAATCACTTAGATAGTATCTATAGTTTGAATACTGGGGATATTTGGCTAAGGTTCCTGGTAGCAGATCATTTTGAATTAAATATTGACACATCTCTTGAACATTTACTATAAAGTTGTCTCTGAATTCACGTATCTTTTCGCACTCCATCACATAGTGACGGAGGGTGTGTGAATAGTTTTCTTGGCACAGTTTACCATGTAAATGGCTCAGTAGAATTTGAGGAGTGAGTTTATGTTTAGCATGTTGAAGGATTTAAACAGGAGGGCTGTGTGTTGTCTGAAAACAGAGTTTGTTATTGTTAAGAAAGCATACTTTTGCTGGGTGATGATGAACTTGAGGAAGTTTGCAGTGGTTGAACCCCATGCACAAGTACCATATGTAAGATAGGGATAGATTAGTATTCTTATCTAGTATCTATGACAATCATCATTTTAATGATCATAATTGCAGGTATTATGCAGCACATGATGTAAACAATGTTTTAACACATAATCACGATGTTTCTGTAATTAACTAACATGTATGATCGCTAAGCAAACACTTTGATAATGTTAGTGCCCTGATTCAACAGTTGAAAACAAATTTTGTTGTTGTTGTGCTTACTGAAACGTGGTTAAAAGTGGATAATACTCAACTCCACAACATTCCAAACAACTCAGCAATTCACAACTGTCGTCCTATTCAAAGAGGTGGTGGTACTGCCCAGTACTACTACCACCAAGAACTGATTTGCTTAAAAATAATTAAAACTAGAGACCCCTGTGGAGCGTATATCTTTGCCTGTTTCAGAGTTAAGGGTGGCGAGGCTGTTCTGACTGTAGTAACTGACAGTCCAGTCCTGCTCCGTCTGTAGTAACGGAGCAGTCTATAGAATTCCTAACACTGATGTGACTGAATTCAACTCTAACCTTAGAAATCTAATACTTGAGAACAGACTGAACAAAAACCACTTAATTATTTCTGGGGACTTTAACGTTGACCTCTACGAGCCTGATAACCCTCCTGCTGCTAGTTTCCTCAACTGTATGAATTCCTGCTTCCTCATACCCGTAATCACTAGACCTACTAAAATCACTGAGAGTACTGCCACGACTCTTGATCACATCTGGACCAACATAACCTCTCCGCTTACTTCAGGGATAATCGCTGATAGAACCACAGACCCCTACCCCCACTTTTCTCCTAACCAACATTATCAAACCACCTCTAGAAACAAAGAAGATAAGCTTTAGGCTGTACAATGAAAATTCTATAGGCAATTTTATAGCTGCTGCTGGTAATATCAACTTGGAGTCCGAATTAGATAACATAGGGGACATCAACCTAGCAGTGCAATCATTTATTCAACAAACTCTCATCCTTTATAACACCCACTGTCCTATGCTAACGAAACAAGTCACAACTTAAAGGCTAAACAATCCTTGGCTTACAAAGAGAATACTTAAATCTATTAATAAAAAACATGACCTTGAGAAGAAGTATAGGTTAGGAATCGTCTCCAAAGAAATTTCAAAGAATTACTCATCATTGCTATCTAAAATAATTAGGAGAGCCAAATTTAAATACTATGAAAACAAATGTACCCACACAAAGGGCAACATCAAGAAAACATGGAGCACTATTTCACAAATATTGGATCAATAAAGATTTTAAATAAAAAACAAATACTCCTGTTATATAACGATGCTCTGTTTTCAGCCTCTGATTCTGCTATTGAATTCAATAGGTTCTTCTTATCCATTTGGGTCATCCCTTGCTAATGATATTCCATCCTCCAGTACTATATTCAGCACTACCTTGCAGGTAACTATCCACAGTCTCTGTACCTAATGCCTGCTAATTACACTGATGTTAATGAGATAATCCTTTCCCTTAAAATAAAGTCTAGTGCGCTCGCGGAGATACCAACTCTAATCTACAAAAAAACTCCAGATCTTTAGCTCCTGCCATTGCATTGCTCTTCAACAAGTCACTTGAACTCCAAACCTTTCCAGATATTCTAAAAAAAAGCGAAAGTAACCCCCGTCCATAAATGTGGTGATCTCACTGACGTCAACAACTTCAGACCTATATCAATCTGCCAAACTTGTCAAAAATATTTGAAAAACTAATCTATAAGTAGCTTTACTTTTATCTAGCCAAACACAAAATACTTAGCTCCTGCCAATATGGCTTCAGACCCCAAAAAAGCACTAACGATGCACTTATTAGTATGATTAACTTGATACATGCAGCTCTTGATAAAAATGAGTTCCCTGTTGGGTTATTTGTGGACCTGCGTAAGGCTTTTGACACTGTCGACCACCAACCTTCTTCTTAAACTACTTCATTATGGAGTCAGAGGTCTCCCCCTCCAATATCTTCAGTCGTACCTTACTGACAGGCTCCAGTATGTTTCTGTGAATAAGTCCATTTCTCTCACCCTACCCATCAACATTGGTGTTCCTCAGGGCAGCATACTTGGCCCTTTCCTATTTCTCATCTACATTAATGACCTTCCAAATGCCTCTCAACACCTCAAACCAATTCTTTTTGCTGATGACACAACCTTCATTTACTCCAGTCCTGGCCCTCTTGCTCTAAATGACACAGTGAATACTGAACTAAATAAATTCCATCATTGGCTAACTGCCAACAAACTCACCCTTAGCACTGACAAAACCTTCTATATTTTGTTTCGCAATAAATCCTCAAATCAAATTAATCAAATAATAAACAATACCCAAATTAGTAACAAAGTAGATGGCAAATTTCTTGGTGTTCTCATCGATAACAAGCTGAATTTTCATAGACACATTCTTAATATATCAAAAAAAAATTTCTAAAACTGTTGGCATTCTTTCTAAGATCAGATATTATGTACCTCGCCCTGCCCTGGTGACTCTATTACTCTCTCATCTATCCCTATCTCAATTATGGTATTTGTGCTTGGGGTTTTACTACCCAAAATCATTTATGTCCTCTAATTATTCAGCACAAAGCTGCTATTAAAACAATATCTAACTCTGGCCCAGACAGCACTCAGTACCTTTACCCTTACTCAAATCTTTGAATAAGTTAGATATTAAGTCACTGCACATCCTCTCATGTGTACTCTATATATTTAAAACTCTGAACTGCAATGTCAATCCTGACCTTAGAAGGTTGTGACAGAACTCATGGGCATCACACCAGAAACAAATACCTATTTGATATTCCAAGAGTGCGACTTAACCAAATTAGAAATGCTCTACAAATCAATGGACCCAGAATGTGGAATGACCTTCCCAATCATGTCAAAGGCTGTACCTCTCTCAATCAGTTTAAGAGTAAAACCAAGTATTACCTGATTAACTCTATGTAACCTACCTCACCCCCTATATGTCAACCCATATCTTGCTATGTTGAACAATGCTGTTTGTTCTCCAACTTGTACAATTGATAATTTCTGTCATGTTCCCACTTTTTTTATTTTGTATTCCTCTTCAAAATAATTTATACCTAATCCCAATTACTATTAAGTTTTAGTCTAAGTGTTTTTCTTCCCCAACACCTAGCCAGAAACTATATGCATATTAGTGGTTTTAGGTATTGTATGCACTAGGTCTATCTATAAATCCAACTTTAGGTTTGTAAATCAACTTTGAATGTACTTTACCTGAATAAAAAATTTTTATTTATAATTAATAATCATAGTATAATGAGAGAGAGCAGAATTTGGAACATATTTGATTTTAGAGAGTATACCGACCGTTTTGAAACTTTTATTATGTATTATATGTGGGTGCTGAAGTTGAGTCTCTTGTCAAAGTATTGGCCAAGGAACTTTCCAGCCTTTTTATTGCTGATGTTAACATTGTCTATCTGAAGTTGAATTACATTTGTTGATTTGCTTCCAAATAATATGTAGTAGGACTATTTCATGTTTAGTGTGAGTTTGATGATTGCCATCCATGAGTGAACTTTTTAAATTCATTATTTACAACATTATTTAATGTGTGTGTGTGTGGGCTGGGGTCTGATGATGAGTAGTATCGTCAGCAAATAGGTAAACGTTTAAGAATGTTAGAGACATTAGACAGATCATTGATGTATGTAAGAATAGGAGAGGTCCTAGGATGCTCCTGCGGTTAATGGTAGAGAGTGGGGAGGTTATATCATTGATGGCTACTTATTGGTGTCTGTCACTAAGATCGAATATAGTTCAGGGCGTTAAGGCCTCGGATTCCATAATGGTGAAGTTTAAGTAAGAGGTAGTTATGGTAAACAGTATCAAAGGCCTTTCTCAGGTCAATGAAGAGTCCAATTAGAAATTCATTTTTGTCAAGGTCTGTGTAAATGATATCAAGCAGACTAATAATTAAATCGTTGGTATTCCTTTGGGAGCGGAAGCCAGACTGACAAGGACTTAGTATGTTGAATTTTACGAGGTAGGAGTAGAGCTCTTTATAAATAATTTTTCAAATATTTTTGGTAATATATGTAGATTTAATATTGGTATGAAATTTTTATATCTGCCGTATTGCCTCCTTTATGAACTAGCTTTACTCGGCTTTTTAAGGATATCAGGAATGTATGACACTCTAGAGATCTATTGAATAGCAGAGCTATGGATGGTGCAAGGGCGTGGAAGGCACTCTATATACCATAGATGGTATTTCATTAATGTTCCTAGCGTTGGTTTTTAGTGAGTGAATGATGGACACAACATCTGTCGGGCTGACTGGTGAAAGGAGAGAGTTTGGATAGCTGCCTGAAAGATAAGTAGTAACATGTGTTTGGGTCTGCGGGATTTTTCTGGCAAGGTTGGCATCAACTGATGAAAAGAAGCTATTAAATTCTGTTGACGTTTCAAATCTGTTGCAGGTGTATAACCATCCTTGGAGAGTTTCATCTGCTTGATATGTGTTTGCTGTTTAGATCGTTGGATGTTAGAGATGGCTTTCCATGTTTTTCCTTTTGCTTCTTTGAATCTACTCTCATAATAGGAAATTTTCGCTGGTCTTATTATACTGGTAAGCCTTGATGAGTATCTCTTAACTACTTCTTTTGTAACTAGGCCCATCCTAAGTTTTTTCATATGAATGTTTCTTGTTGAATGCTTTGAATATGTCACTTGTGAGCAGGGTTGTTTAATCTTTTTGCAGTTACTTGGTTGGTGAGAAGAGGACAGCGAGTGTTGTAGAGGCTTAGAGTTTTGGAAAGGAAGATGCTGGCTAATGAATTTATATCCTGGGTATTATTGAATTCAGATTCCCATTTAATATTGTGAAGTACATTTGTGAGATTGCCTATTGCTGCTTTACTGTGTAGTCTGAAGGTAAGTTTCTTGGTGTCTGGTGGTGTTATGTCCATGTTTGCGATGAGGAAGTTAGGACAGTGGTCAGTGGTTCTGTCAGTGATTATACCAGATGCAAGGGGAGCTGTTATGTTAGTCCATAAGTGATCCAATGTAGTAGCGGATGTTTGAGCGATTCGGTGGACTTGGTGATTGTGGGGATTAGCATACAGGAGAGCAAGCTTTTTAGGAAATAATCGACTTGAGAGTTATTTTGACACAGGTCAATACTGAAGTCACCTCCTAGAATGATATGACATTTGTTGAGCTTGTTGTTTATGATAAGATTCCTTAGGTTATCTGAGAATGCAATTATATTATTATTGGGAAATCTATAGATAGCTCCAATAGTCAAGGAGGATTTAAGGGATTTAATCGAGAACTGAGCAAAAGGTATATTCACAGTATTCGTCTCTATCACTAATGACACTACTGGAAATGAAGGTATTTTGGTAATAGATAACTGTGCCACCTCCTTTTTTATTTGGCCTACAGTTGTGAATGGCTGTATAACCGGCTAAGTTGTAAAGTCGGTATGTCTTTACTTAGAAATGTTTCTGTTAAAATAAGACGATAGTTTAGTACCTAGCCACTACACTGCTCAACGCGCCCAGAGGCTCTCAACAGGTGGTGCACAACGCGTGTCAGGGCTCTCATAGGTATAGCGCATCATTCAAAACGTCCGCGGCTACACAGAGTTCACATCAGCTTCCTCAGGGCTCTCCTAAACAGACGCCACTTTTAGAAAAAATTGTGGGCAACATTCCAGGGTGTGAAAGCCTCAGTACTGAGTGAGCAACCAAGGCTGGCACACGCAGCTTGAGCTAACAGCATTGTTGTTCATCTTGTGACCACAGCATTGCCTATAAATGTCATAATATATCAGTAGCTGGTAATATTTAGATGTGATAATATTACAGAAGAGCCTAACTGTTATAAAGACTGTGTACAATGTTCAGATATCAGTGAATAAATGCTGTTCAAGCTATTCACAGTGCTAGCAACCGCACACTGCCATTATTTAGTCCATCTAAAATTCTTTAAACGACCTCTCTGTTCCTTTACAAAATAAATATGTGGAAAATTATTCATTTATGTGAACAAGTGACCAGGATTCTGATAATAACAGGATTGTGGTTAGAACTATTGATGTGCATAGTATGGTGGGAGGAATATTGCTGGTGAGGGAGGGAGGGATAGAGATAGCGTCGTCTGCTGGGTGGTGTGTGGCAACATGTTATTGTCTGAACCACCATACCAGCTTAATGGTTCGCTATGGTGAACACAAATGTAGATACTTATACATAACATGTGTATAGAGTGAAATAACAGCAAAAGGAGTTTGTTGGGAGGAGCCATTTTGGTGAGCGAGTGAGTGAGGCTGTCGTCAGCTGGCTGCTGTGTGACTTGTCATGCAGTGGTCACTATGCTGTTTGGACACCATACCAGCTTAGTTGTACAGTTATGGTGAATATGACATGTGGATACTTATATATAATGTGTGTATATAGTGTAATAACACCACAAATAGTACTGTAGGAGGAGGAATGTTAGTGTGTCTGGCCTTGAACCAATGAGGGAGCCAGCCGTCAGCTGTGTGTTGGGTAACCTCAGTAGAGGAGATGTAGAGCGTCCGCGCCACCTGGACAGATGAGCCACCTGTAGCCAGCTGTCCCAGGTGCGGGCGGGGGTCCTGTCTCAAGGGGTGAGAGGTGCCCCTCGCGGACGTTCCACGTCTCCGTGTGATGAATGGGGGGGGGGGTGTATGGTTTAGGATAGGGGGGCTGTGTAACATGTGTGCACGTGTGTATATTGAGGTGCAAGTAAAGGTGTATGTTAAAGTGTATGTATTGGGAGCGTAGAGTTGTACAGGTGCGTCCAGTTTTGTGTAGGGCCTGTTGCCTGTTTGATTCCTTCGTACATGTCTCTTATATTGCCGACAGTGGCCGCAGTCTGGATGCTGGAACAGAGTCGAAGCCAGTAATCGGCCTGTAAGTTCCTTTCTGAGGGCAGGTTCTTGTAGGACGAGAGCGCTCGTCTCTTTTCCTCTACGAGGGGTAACAGTTCCTCTCCACTGGCCTCGAACCAATCTGCTGACTTGTACTGCCTCTTACCGAGGGTGGACATCGCAGTGTTGAAAACAGTGCCCCTGAGATGTGACCACCTCACTTGCGCTATCGCAGGGTGGTAGAAGAAGGGCATTTACCAGTGCAGCAATGAATTCCTCCGCCTTGTGAAGGTCACGGGTCTAGTTTACGTTAATGCGTGATCTTCCCTCCTTCTTTGCTCTGTGGATTTTCCGAGGCTGGAACTTTACTCTGCAAACGACGAGAGAGTGGTCGGTGTCACAATCTGCGCTCTGGAAGCTGCGGGTCAGGTTGACGCTTCTCAGACTGCTACGCCCCGTAAGCACCAGGTCGAGTTGGTGCCAATGCTTAGACCTGGGATGTCTCCAGGAAACCTTATGCTGGGGCTTGGTGTCGAAGAAGGAATTGGTGATGCAGAGATCATGACGGCAGCAGAACTCCAGGAGGCGCTGCCCACTCTCATTAATCTTCCCAAATCCAAACTGGCCCAGGCAGGAAAGCCAAGAGCTGTGATCAGAACCTACTCTTGCATTAAAGTCTCCCAGGAGGAAGACTGGCTAGGTAACAGGGGCATAGGGTGAAAGAAACTCTGCCCATTGTTTCTCGCCGGCGCCTGGGATCGAACCCGGGACCACAGGATCACAAGACTAGTGTGCTGTCCGCTCGACCGACCGGCTCCCGGCACTTATACATTTAATGTTATAGTATATAACATTTTGTTATATACTATAACAAAATGAGGTAGATTACTTTGAGATACACAGGTATGCTGAAAGTAATGGTTTACACAAGAGAACACAAGCAATGCCAAGGTACAGTGGAGCATAGAATATGGGGAGGCTAGGCAACCTAGGTAACAATGAAGTACAGGTTACCTAGCCTGCACTTGGTGACGGGGATTAAATAGAAGAGTCACAGGTGAAAGGATTATGACAGGCTGGTCTGGCCTGACTAACTGATAGGGTCAGCCAGGTCAGTCAAAACCACACTGGTTGAGAAATGATGATAAGGTATCCTTATTTGAGATTGTATGCATTTTACCTGAAGAAGCTTTTCTCACTTTTATCATACCGTCTCTCACGAAGCACTGCTGGATCACACCCGGGTTATTTTTCCGGATTTGGCGCAGGCGGAAGAGGAGGCCCAGCCTTTTTGTGGGTCAAGCATTCATTAATGAAAATCTCCTTACATGATGATACTGCTGACCAGACAAGATCAGATTTTATGGACTTGGTGCAAGCTTGGGGCGAATTTTTCTCTGATTTTGTCCAGAGGTGATTCTTTTTGATTACTCTGGAGGCAACAATTATGTCTATTTATTGAAATTATAATTCATTTCGTCTTTTTAAAAGAGTTTTGTACTATATAAACACACTTCTCACCTTCACCGTCGACAGGAATGGATGGAGACGACACACAACAGAGTCAAGCAGCTTTTGCTTGGGTCAAGCAGCTCTTGTTCGTCCTGGGAGATAGAATGTTGGGCGGTTAGAGTACTGATACATGCATTCATTTTGTTAACAGCTTCCTCTTGTTTTTTGATGGATTCATTACTTTTCAGTGCGTAATTTCCTCACGGAGATCGTTTATGTCATGCTGCAGTTGTTGTAGGCTTGCTTGACAAGCTCTAACATCCTCGCCGAGAAGGGTTATTTCTTGTTATTATTTATGAAGGTTTGCACGGTTTGCTAGATCCTCAATCTGGAGGCTCTGAATGATTGTAGTTTGAGCCTCAATGACTTGACACAGCTGTTTGAACCACTGATTCTCGGCCCAGTTAGGGAAATCCGGTGAGGAACCAGCAGCACGCTTGAATTGCGAGAAATGGGATTCTAGCGAGGAATTTGGAGAGGACTGAGAGGACACAGGCCCCTGGCTCAGTGATGGAGTAGATGAGAGAAAAGCGCCACCACGGACCCCAGAGCTACCAGAGGGCGAAACACGATGATTGTCAGTATTGATCGGGATGGATGCCTTGTTTAGAGATTTGTTTTAATTTTCCCTGCACAGCTTTGTTTTTTGAAAGACATGGTTGGTTGAGAAAGGTTTGGGGTATATGTTGAGGCTGAAAACTTGCGTCAGGCAGCGCGGAGCCGGGCAGAGGCAGGCAGCAGGAACTTGTACTCACACAGGAGAAGATTGTTTTGAATATTGTTTGAGATGGAAAGAGTTGACCTGGGGTGGTTACTTTCGTTGTGTTATGACATACTTAGACTATATGTACTTAACTGCCTGTAGGTGGTGTTCTACATCATCTGGGGGTAGTTTGAGGGCTGTAATACAGCTTAGAGTGAAGAGCGCAGCGAGCACTCGTCTTAGTGACGTCGTCGTTCTGGATTAGAACCGTTTGTTAACTGTTTACTGTTTGAAATAATCCTTCTCCTTGAGGATGTTAGAAATTGTCAAGCTACAGTTTTACTGTTTACTGGGTGTACTGTTTACTGTTAACTGTTAACAAGGATTTGTTAACTGTTTGTTAACTGTTAACAGTTTTGTGTGGGATGTGACTGCTGACCCTTGGCTTAACTGTCTGGGTGGGATGTGACTGCTGACCCTGCCTTAACTGTCTGGGGGGATGTGACTGCTGACCTTGACTTAACTGTCTGGGTGGGATGTGACTGCTGACCTTGACTTAACTGTCTGGGTGGGATGTGACTGCTAACCTTGACTTAACTGTCTGGGTGGGATGTGACTGCTAACCTTGACTTAACTGTCTGGGTGGGATGTGGACTGCTGACCCTGCCTTAACTGTCCTGGGTGGGATGTGACTGCTGACCTTGACCTAACTGTCTGGGTGGGATGTGACTGCTGACCTTGAATACTGTCTGGGTGGGATGTGACTGCTAACCTTGATTTAACTGCCTGGGTGGGATGTGACTGCTAACCTTGAATACTGTCTGGGTGGGATGTGACTGCTAACCTTGACTTAACTGTCTGGGTGGGATGTGACTGCTGACCCTGACTTAACTGTCTGGGTGGGATGTGACTGCTGACCTTGGCTTAACTGTCTGGGTGGGATGTGACTGCTGACCCTTACTTAACTGTCTGGGGGGATGTGACTGCTGACCTTGACTTAACTGTCTGTGTGGGATGTGACTGCTGACCCCTGACCTAACTGTCTGGGTGGATGTGACTGCTGACCCTGACTTAAACTGTCTGGGTGGGATGTGACTGCTGACCCTGACTTAACTGTCTGGGTGGGATGGTGACTGCTAACCTTGACCTTAACTGCCTGGGTGGGATGTGACTGCTAACCTGACTTAACTGTCAGGGTGGGGATGTGACTGCTGACCTTGACTTAACTGTCTGGGGGGGATGTGACTGCTGACCCTGACTTAACTGTCTGCATGGGATGTGACTGCTGAGCCTGACCTAACTGTCGTGGGGGGATGTGACTGCTGACCTTGGCTTAACTGTCTGGGTTGGATGTGACTGCTGACGCTGGCTTAACTGTCTGGGTGGGATTTGACTGCTGACCTTGGCTTAACTGTCAGGGTTGGTATGTGACTGCTGACCTTGACTTAACTATCAGGGTGGGATGTGACTGCTGACCCTTGGCTTAACTGTCTGGGTGGGATGTGACTGCTGACCTTGACTTAACTGTCTGGGTGGGATGTGACTGCTGACCTTGACTTAACTGTCTGGGTGGATGTGACTGCTGACCCTGACTTAACTGTCTGGGAGGATGTAACTGCTGACCTTGACTTAACTGTCTGGGTGGGATGTGACTGCTGACCCTGACTTAACTGTCTGGGTGGGATGTGACTGCTGACCTTGGCTTAACTGTCTGGGTTGGATGTGACTGCTGACCTTGGCTTAACTGTCTGGGTGGGATGTGACTGCTGACCTTGGCTTAACTGTCAGGGTGGGATGTGACTGCTGACCTTGACTTAACTGTCAGGGTGGGATGTGACTGCTGACCTTGGCTTAACTGTCTGGGTGGGATGTGACTGCTGACCCTGACTTAACTGTCTGGGTGGGATGTGACTGCTGACCTTAACTTAACTGTCTGGGGGGATGTGACTGCTGACCTTGACTTAACTGTGTGGGTGGGATGTGACTGCTGACCTTGACATAACTGTCTGGGGGGATGTGACTGCTGACCCTGATTTAACTGTCTGGGGGGATGTGACTGCTGACCCTGACTTAACTGCAACACTGGTTTTAACCAAACTTAGACCTCTTCATAAAAAACAATGTGTCATTATTCTTGTATGAACAGTGATGACTGACAGTTCAAGTATGAACAGTGATGACTGACGGTTCAAGTATGAACAGTGATGACTGACGGTTCAAGTATGAACAGTGATGACTGACGGTTCAAGTATGAACAGTGATGACTGGACGGTTCAAGTATGATCAGTGATGACTGACGGTTCAAGTATGAACAGTGATGACTGACGGTTCAAGTATGAACAGTGATGACTGACGGTTCAAGTATGAACAGTGATGACTGACGGTTCATGTATGAACTGTGATGGACTGATATATAATATTATATATATATATATATATAATATATATATTATATATATATATATATATTATATATATATATATATATATATATAATATATATATTATTATATATATATATATATATATATATATATATATATATATATTGTTATTAAATATGACCGAAATAGTAAGATTAATAATTCTAACAAGAATTATCTCAATATTTCTTATGTTTATTTTACTGTCGATGGTAATTGAAATATCAATACTCCAAAACTCATTTTTTTTCTAGTCTGACACGACACTTGAACGCTAGTTCAAGTTCATTGAGTAGGTTGGCCGTTTTTTTTGGTTTCATAGTAAATCGTCAATTGCATCTTTTGATCTTTGTATCTTCTGATACAAAGAAGTTACAATTGACGATTTACTATAAAACCAAAAAAACGGCCAACCTACTCATGAAAAACTCTCCAGGCACACAACAGAATGCTTAAAAAGAGACCAACGTCGTCTATGCCTTAAAATGCCCACTTGGGGACTGTAAGCTTCAAAGAACTCAGTATATAGGCAAGACAACAACATCTCTTTCCAGGCGATTACCAATGCATAGCAACAGGGCTCCATTAAAGAACATATAATCTCTTCCACAACCAGACCATCACCAGAGAAGTCTTAACAAACAACACAGAAATCATCGATAGATACAGCGATAGCAGGCGGCTTGACATCTGCGAGGCACTACACATCAAGAAGTCAACACCAGCAATCAACAGCCAATTAATGCACAACTATATTCTACCCTCTTCAAGACTCCGCCACAATAGAGAAGCATCAAGAAATATGGGCCAATAGACCCTTTGCAGTTACTTCCATTCTATACTCATTGCACCGTGTTCTGTCTTGTGTTGAAAGTTTTGTTCACCTGATCCAAAACTGTTGTAAACATATCACCTCACCCAAATGCGAGTATATAAGACGAAAGCTGTTTAAATGATAGCATAGTAAAACTCTGTTTAGTGTTTGCAGGTTATAGTTGGTGTGTGTAAACTAAAGTCTTTGAAAATGTAATAAGTTATTACGAAACGCGTTCAAGTGTCGTGTCAGACAAGAAATAAAAATGAATTTGAAGAATTGATTTTTCAATTACCATCGACAGTAAAGAGAAACATAAGAAATATGTTTCTCTGTGCAGTCTTTCTTTTCGCATAAAGTCAGGTGCAGTCACAGTGAGAGGTTGTGTTAGCTGGAGCTCCGATTCTAATAACATTATTATTGCAATAATAGAAGGATTAGTGAAGGATTTGGTGAGTCTGGTTGGAGCTCTGAGAGCAGAGATGGATTCCCTGCGGGAGGAGGTACGACAGCTGAGACTTCGTGAGGAAACGAAGGAGGAGGCCAGTGTTGACGGGACCTCATTAAGAAGGACTGATGGGACCAGTATTAAGAAGTCCTCGTCTTGGCAAGTTATGAAAGACAGGGGTCTTAAGAAGACCTTGGCAAAACCGACAACTAATAGCCTACACCTAAGGACTTTTAACGCATTTGACGTATTAGAGGACGAGTGCTGTGTTGAACCTGTTGTTCAACGAGGTGGCAAAGACAAAGTAACGAGGAGCATTGAAGCGCAGGTCCCTCAAACTGCTCGAAAGGAAAAGGGAGAATCGAAGCGAATTTTGGTTGTGGGAGATTCCCATGTGAGGTATTTAGACAGAACGTTTTGTGCCAGAGATAGGGGGAACATGATTAAGGTTTGCTATCCAGGAGCTGGAATTGGTGATATTGTTGGAAACATGAATGATATTATGACAGGAAATGGGAACAAACCCATTATTTGTATTAGTGCAGGGGTAATGATGTTGGACCGAGTTAGGAGTGAGGAACTAATACAGAGATTCGGGACAGCCATTGAATTAGTTAGGAGCAAGGGAGGAATCCCGATCATATGTGGCATTCTTCCAAGAAAGGGAGTGGGAAATGAATGGATGTCAAGGGCAATTGGTGTCAATTGCCGGCTGGAAAGATATTGCAAATCAAAATGCAATATCTTTCGTAGAAACTGGGAATACTTCTATGGAAAGAAATGAAATGTATGCTCGTGATGGGGTGCATCTATCGAGGGCTGGGTTGTTGCTGTTGCGAACTCGTTGGAAGAAGTGGTTAGAGGTGTTTGTTTGGGTTTAAACTGTTAGTAGATAGAGGTATGGGAATTGATTTGGAGGAGGAGATAATAAAAGTATGTGTTTGTGGGAGAAAGGAATTGGCAAAATGATCAGAGAAAGAGAAGGGCCTCAACATAACAATTCACTTAGGGTATATTACACTAACTGTAGAAGTCTAAGAAATAAAATTAACTAATTAAATGTCGGAAAATCCGACACCATTTAATAATATCATACAGGCAGATAATATTGCTGTGTTGTATAAACAAGTTAACCCATAGAAAATGTAACTTGTAGTGGAATTTCCGTCTATAGAAAACGGGATATCATTACCACATACTATTATAAATTCACCACCTATTATGGTGGGAATTATTCTTAAATACATTAGTCTTTGGACTTTACCATCATAAAACATCTCATATAAATTAACTTAATTATCAATATTAAAATAGAGTAAATATGACCCTTCTATCACTTACTGTCATCTGGACAATGTAGGCCAGTAGCGTCAGTGAGGAGGGAGAGGTCAGCCATTGTTATTTTACTTAGACCACAGAGGTTCACAGGAGCAAATACGGCTCCTGTTAATTTTACTTGGACGAAGTGTTATGGAAACCAAAAGTGTACCATCATCAACACGCTGTCAACAAATACAAGTTAAGTGTTCTGCCGAAACCCATTAATCCCTATCATTTGTGGCCATTAATGTCATTAGGATAGGGGCGGTCCGGTTTAGAATACGAACTGCCTCTTAATAAAGGTAATTAAGCCTAGGTCTTTATGGTTCCTTGTACAGTGTTTTCTCTGATATAGCTGTCATATACTAGGATTCTGGCTTCATAGCTAGCGCACTTTTGACAGGTCAAGACGAGGAAGCATGCTTTGTGTACCAGTTACTGGGTGATGGAAGCTACCTCAAAGAGGATAATTTGGTGTCTACATCCTGGTTATACCTGGTGGACTAAGGCCTGCTGTACAATAAGATAAGGAACCTCTTCAATGTACACTAATGTGTAGTTAATACTGTAGTTTGATTGGTTGCATATATATAAATTCAATATAAACCCCCCCTAATGTGTAGAGGATCGATTTGTGAGATTATTGCAGAAATACAGTCCACATATCATCATACCAATTGCTATCGAAATATATAAATTAACGTAAATATAAATTCATATAAATTAAATAAATATAAATCTCACAGATTGGTTCCCACATTAAATGCTCTTGTCTGCCAACCCGTTCTCGCCAATTTAATAAGTCAATATTGACTTATTAGTTGCGTGCATAGGTGACATACTAAACATAATAGTTTCCCTTGAAAAGCTTCATAGAAAACACCGACCTTACCTAACCTACTTAGTATGTTAAAATAAGCATCTTATAGCTTCGTAATTACAATTGTTACTTAACCTATTATAGGTATAGGTTAGGTAATAATTGTAATTACGAAGCAATAAGATGCTTATCTTAACATACTAAATAGGTTAGGTAAGGTCGGTGTTTTCTATGAAGCTTTTCAAGGGAAACTATTATGTTAAGTATGTCACCTATGCACATATTTAATAAGTCAATATTTACTTATTAAATTTACGAGAACGGGTTGTGTCTGCACAGAAAAAATAGATATTATTGCACTTACCGAAACGTGGATGAATGTGGAAAATAGAGAACTATTAGCTGAATATCAAATAAATGGATTTAAACTATTTCACACAGATAGATATATTAGACGAGGAGAAGGAGTAGCCATATATGTTAGGGACAATTTGAAATGTAGTCTCAAAGAGGGACTCAAAACTGAGCCACACACAGAAACTATTTGGATAGAATTATACGAAAAAGCAAATAATATTATAATAGGAGTTATATATAGGCCACCAAATTTAGACAGAATGAAGGCAAAGCATCTATGGGATGAAATATCTAGGGCATCTAGATCTAACAGTATTTACGTCATGGGTGACTTTAATTTTAGTGGAATAAACTGGTTGAACAAAACAGGGAATAGTGAAGCAGAAGATTTTCTAGAATTAATTGACGATTGCTTTCTTACGCGACACATTAAGGAACCAACACGGGAAAATAATATTTTAGATTTAGTGTTAACTAACAGGGAAACACAAATTAATGACATCGAAATAGGGAGTGAGCTAGGGAACAGTGATCACAAAGAAATCAGATTTAGCATAGAATGGAATAGACCTGAAAGTAAAAATTTTGTTAAAGTGCCAGATTTTCGAAAAGCCGATTTTAATAGCCTAAGAAATTTTTTGGGTCAAATTGATTGGAAATTCTTGGGTATGGGGTGTGGGCCGGTCTAGGAGCGAGACATGAACCCAGCGATAGGTGACGAAAATGGGGATTTCGATGTGGATTCAATATATAACTTATTTAAGAATATTCTAAACAAAGCACAGGAACGTAGTATACCATACAAAATGAATAGATGGAATACTAATGACCCATAGTGGAGATGGGGAGGTCAATTTAGAACAGGAATTCGTACAACTGGTTAGAAATGTTAAAAAAGAGATAAGGAAAGCAAAAAGAAACTATGAAGTTCGCATAGCAGGGCAAGCAAAGACAAATCCTAAAGTTTTTTTTCAGTTATATCGAACTAAGACTAGGGAAAGGATAGGTCCATTAAAAACTGAGACAGGTCAAATAACAGATAGTGATGAAGAGATGAGTAGTATTTTTAATAAATATTTTGTATCTGTATTTACTAAAGAGGAACTTAACAATATTCCTACAGCCGAACAAGTCTATGTGGGTGGGGACGAGGACAGGTTGACGAGTTTAGCAGTTACCAGGGAGGATGTTCTTAAACAAATAGTAAAACTCAAACCAAACAAATCCCCAGGGCCGGATGAAGTGTTTGCCAGGGTGCTTAAAGAATGCAAAGAGGAGCTTTGTGACCCACTGTCAACCATATTTAATAAATCAATAGAGTCAGGCAGAGTGCCAGAGTTTTGGAAAGTTGCTAATGTGATACCAGTTTTTAAGAAAGGAGATAGATCACTTGCGTCTAACTAACGACCAATTAGCCTAACGTCTATTGCGGGAAAGTTACTCGAATCTATAATAGCAAATAAAATTCGTCTTCATCTTGAAAAACATAAATTAATAATTGAGTCGCAACATGGTTTTATAAATGGCCGTTCATGTTTAACAAATTTGTTATCTTTTTATTCTAGCATTGTTGAGGCAGTTGATAGTGGTAAGGATGGCGATGTTGTGTACCTTGACTTTAGCAAAGCTTTTGATACAGTGCCACATGAAAGACTAATTAAAAAAATAGAAGCACATGGTATTGGGGGTGCTCATTATCATAGCAATATGGAAGTTGTAGTTAAGGACCTGGTGACTCTAGTGGGAGCCCTGAGGACAGAGTTGGACTTTCTGCGGGAGGAGGTGCGTCAGCTGAAAGAACAACGAGAAGTAACGAAGGAGGAGACCAGCAGTAAAGGGACCTCGTCTTGGAGAGTTGTGAAAGACAGGGGCCTTAAGAAGACTTTGATAAAGCCGCCTTCAAACGCCATAGCAACTTCTAATTCATTTGACGTTTTGGAGGACGAGTGCTGTGGAGAGACTGTGGATCGCGCAAAAGGGAAAGCAACGAAGAGAAAGGAAGCGCAGGCCCCTCAGAAAGTAAAGGAAGTACCTAAGCAAACATTAGTTGTGGGAGATTCCCAGATAAGGTATTTGGATAGAACGTTTTGTGCTAGAGATAGGGGGAACAGGTTAAGGGTTGCTATCCCGGAGCTGGCATTGGTGATATTATAAACAACATGAATGATATTATGGCTGGTAATGGGAACAATCCCGTTATTTGCATTAGCGTGGGAGGAAATGATGTTGGTCGAGTTAGGAGTGAGGAACTGATTCAGAGGTATAAAACAGCCATAGAATTAGTTAGGAGCAAGGGAGGAATCCCGATCATATGTGGCATTCTTCCAAGAAAGGGAGTGGGAAATGAATGGATATCGAGGGCACTTGGTGTCAATTGCCGGCTGGAAAGATATTGCAAATCAAATGCAATATCTTTCATAGACAACTGGGAACACTTCTATGGAAGAAATGAAATGTATGCTCGTGATGGGGTGCATCTATCGAGAGCTGGGGTTGTTGCTGTTGCGAACTTGTTAGAAGAAGTGGTTAGAGGTGTTTGTTTGGGTTTAAACTGTTAGTAGATAGAGGTATGGGAATTGATTTGGAGGAAGGAGGTAATAAAAGTATGTGTTTGTGGGAGAAAGGAATTGGCAAAACGATCAGGGAAAGAGAAGGTCCGCAAAATAACAATTCACTTAGGGTATATTACACTAACAGTAGAAGTCTAAGAAATAAAATTAACGAATTAAATGCTCTTGTCTGCACAGAAAAAATAGATATTATTGCACTTACCGAAACGTGGATGAATGTAGAAAATAGAGAACTATTAGCTGAATATCAAATATATGGATTTAAACTATTTCACACAGATAGATATATTAGACGAGGAGGTGGAGTAGCCATATATGTTAGGGACAATTTGAAATGTTGTCTCAAAGAGGGAATCAAAACAGAGCCACACACAGAAACTATTTGGATTGAATTAAACGAAAAAGCTAATAATATTATAATAGGAGTAATATATAGGCCACCAAATTTAGACAGAATGGAAGCAAAGCATCTATGGGATGAAATATCTAGAGCATCTAGATCTAACAGTATTTATGTCATGGGTGACTTTAATTTTAGCGGAATAAACTGGTTGAACAAAACAGGGAATAGTGAAGCAGAAGATTTTCTAGAATTAATTGACGATTGCTTTCTTACGCAACACATTAAGGAACCAACACGGGAAAATAATATTTTAGATTTAGTGTTAACTAACAGGGAAACGCAAATTAATGACATCGAAATAGGGAGTGAGCTAGGGAGCAGTGATCACAAAGAAATCAGATTTAGCATAGAATGGAATAGACCAGTAGGAGAAAATTCTGTTAAAGTGCCAGATTTTCGAAAAGCTGATTTTAATAGCCTAAGAAATTTTTTGGGTCAAATTGATTGGAAAGTCTTGGGTATGGGGTGTGGGCCGGTCTTGCAGCGAGACATGAACCCAGCGATAGGTGACTTAAATGGGGATTTCGATGTGGATTCAATATATAACTTATTTAAGAGTATTCTAAACAAAGCACAGGAACGTAGTATACCATACAAATTGAATAGATCGAATACTAATGACCCAAAGTGGATAACAAAGAATTTGAAGAACCTTATAGGTAAAAAGAGAGCTTGGTACAAAAGGATTAAAAATGGGGAGGTCACTTTAGAACAGGAATTCGTACAACTGGTTAGAAATGTTAAAAAAGAGATAAGGAAAGCAAAAAGAAACTATGAAGTTCGCATAGCAGGGCAAGCAAAGACAAATCCTAAAGGGTTTTTTCAGTTATATCGTACTAAGACTAGGGAAAGGATAGGTCCATTAAAAACTGAGACAGGTCAAATAACAGATAGTGATGAAGAGATGAGTAGTATTTTTAATAAATATTTTGTATCTGTATTTACTAAAGAGGAACTTAACAATATGCCTTCAGCCGAACAAGTCTATGTGGGTGGGGACGAGGACAGGTTGACGAGTTTAGCAGTTACCAGGGAGGATGTTCTTAAACAAATAGTAAAACTCAAACCAAACAAATCCCCAGGGCCGGATGAAGTGTTTGCCAGGGTGCTTAAATAATGCAAAGAGGAGCTTTGTGACCCACTGTCAACCATATTTAATAAATCAATAGAGTCAGGCAGAGTGCCAGAGTTTTGGAAAGTTGCTAATGTGATACCAGTTTTTAAGAAAGGAGATAGATCACTTGCGTCTAACTATCGACCAATTAGCCTAACGTCTATTGTGGGAAAGTTACTCGAATCTATAATAGCAAATAAAATTCGTCTTCATCTTGAAAAACATAAATTAATAATTGAGTCGCAACATGGTTTTATAAATGGCCGTTCATGTTTAACAAATTTATTATCTTTTTATTCTAGCATTGTTGAGGCAGTTGATAGTGGTAAGGATTGCGATGTTGTATACCTTGACTTTAGCAAAGCTTTTGATACAGTGCCACATGAAAGACTGATTAAAAAGATAGAGTCTCATGGTATTGGGGGTGCTATATTAAGCTGGATTAGGGCATGGCTATACCAAAGGAAACAGAGAGTTAGTATAAATGGAATCAAGTCAGAGTGGGAAAATGTTGTAAGTGGAGTGCCTCAAGGCTCTGTCCTGGGACCTCTGTTGTTTATAATATATATAAATGATTTAGATTCAGGTTTGAGTAGCAACATTTGCAAATTTGCCGATGATACGAAAATCGGTAGGGAAATTAATTCGGAGGAGGACTCACTATCACTTCAAGTTGATCTAGATAGGGTTCTATGGATTCAATATATAACTTATTTAAGAATATTCTAAACAAAGCACAGGAACGTAGTATACCATACAAATTGAATAGATCGAATACTAATGACCCAAAGTGGATAACAAAGAATTTGAAGAACCTTATAGGTAAAAAGAGAGCTTGGTACAAAAGGATTAAAAATGGGGAGGTCACTTTAGAACAGGAATTCGTACAACTGGTTAGAAATGTTAAAAAAGAGATAAGGAAAGCAAAAAGAAACTATGAAGTTCGCATAGCAGGGCAAGCAAAGACAAATCCTAAAGGGTTTTTTCAGTTATATCGTACTAAGACTAGGGAAAGGATAGGTCCATTAAAAACTGAGACAGGTCAAATAACAGATAGTGATGAAGAGATGAGTAGTATTTTTAATAAATATTTTGTATCTGTATTTACTAAAGAGGAACTTAACAATATGCCTTCAGCCGAACAAGTCTATGTGGGTGGGGACGAGGACAGGTTGACGAGTTTAGCAGTTACCAGGGAGGATGTTCTTAAACAAATAGTAAAACTCAAACCAAACAAATCCCAGGGCCGGATGAAGTGTTTGCCAGGGTGCTTAAATAATGCAAAGAGGAGCTTTGTGACCCACTGTCAACCATATTTAATAAATCAATAGAGTCAGGCAGAGTGTCAGAGTTTTGGAAAGTTGCTAATGTGATACCAGTTTTTAAGAAAGGAGATAGATCACTTGCGTCTAACTATCGACCAATTAGCCTAACGTCTATTGTGGGAAAGTTACTCGAATCTATAATAGCAAATAAAATTCGTCTTCATCTTGAAAAACATAAATTAATAATTGAGTCGCAACATGGTTTTATAAATGGCCGTTCATGTTTAACAAATTTATTATCTTTTTATTCTAGCATTGTTGAGGCAGTTGATAGTGGTAAGGATTGCGATGTTGTATACCTTGACTTTAGCAAAGCTTTTGATACAGTGCCACATGAAAGACTGATTAAAAAGATAGAGTCTCATGGTATTGGGGGTGCTATATTAAGCTGGATTAGGGCATGGCTATACCAAAGGAAACAGAGAGTTAGTATAAATGGAATCAAGTCAGAGTGGGAAAATGTTGTAAGTGGAGTGCCTCAAGGCTCTGTCCTGGGACCTCTGTTGTTTATAATATATATAAATGATTTAGATTCAGGTTTGAGTAGCAACATTTGCAAATTTGCCGATGATACGAAAATCGGTAGGGAAATTAATTCGGAGGAGGACTCACTATCACTTCAAGTTGATCTAGATAGGGTTCTATGGATTCAATATATAACTTATTTAAGAATATTCTAAACAAAGCACAGGAACGTAGTATACCATACAAATTGAATAGATCGAATACTAATGACCCAAAGTGGATAACAAAGAATTTGAAGAACCTTATAGGTAAAAAGAGAGCTTGGTACAAAAGGATTAAAAATGGGGAGGTCACTTTAGAACAGGAATTCGTACAACTGGTTAGAAATGTTAAAAAAGAGATAAGGAAAGCAAAAAGAAACTATGAAGTTCGCATAGCAGGGCAAGCAAAGACAAATCCTAAAGGGTTTTTTCAGTTATATCGTACTAAGACTAGGGAAAGGATAGGTCCATTAAAAACTGAGACAGGTCAAATAACAGATAGTGATGAAGAGATGAGTAGTATTTTTAATAAATATTTTGTATCTGTATTTACTAAAGAGGAACTTAACAATATGCCTTCAGCCGAACAAGTCTATGTGGGTGGGGACGAGGACAGGTTGACGAGTTTAACAGTTACCAGGGAGGATGTTCTTAAACAAATAGTAAAACTCAAACCAAACAAATCCCCAGGGCCGGATGAAGTGTTTGCCAGGGTGCTTAAAGAATGCAAAGAGGAGCTTTGTGACCCACTGTCAACCATATTTAATAAATCAATAGAGTCAGGCAGAGTGCCAGAGTTTTGGAAAGTTGCTAATGTGATACCAGTTTTTAAGAAAGGAGATAGATCACTTGCGTCTAACTATCGACCAATTAGCCTAACGTCTATTGTGGGAAAGTTACTCGAATCTATAATAGCAAATAAAATTTGTCTTCATCTTGAAAAACATAAATTAATAATTGAGTCGCAACATGGTTTTATAAATGGCCGTTCATGTTTAACAAATTTGTTATCTTTTTATTCTAGCATTGTTGAGGCAGTTGATAGTGGTAAGGATTGCGATGTTGTATACCTTGACTTTAGCAAAGCTTTTGATACAGTGCCACATGAAAGACTGATTAAAAAGATAGAGTCTCATGGTATTGGGGGTGCTATATTAAGCTGGATTAGGGCATGGCTATACCAAAGGAAACAGAGAGTTAGTATAAATGGAATCAAGTCAGAGTGGGAAAATGTTGTAAGTGGAGTGCCTCAAGGCTCTGTCCTGGGACCTCTGTTGTTTATAATATATATAAATGATTTAGATTCAGGTTTGAGTAGCAACATTTGCAAATTTGCCGATGATACGAAAATCGGTAGGGAAATTAATTCGGAGGAGGACTCACTATCACTTCAAGTTGATCTAGATAGGGTTTTGAAATGGTCAAAGGATTGGCAGATGCAGTTTAATGCTGATAAATGTAAAGTTCTGAGGTTAGGTAATGATGATAGAGTTACAAGATACGAGCTAGATGGTGTTGTGATTGCGAAGTCGGATTGCGAAAGGGATCTGGGAGTTATGATTAGTAAGAATTTAAAACAAAAGGATCAATGCATAAATGTTCGTAATAAGGCAAATCGGACACTTGGATTTATTAATCGCAGCGTTAGTAACAAGACACCTGGTGTGGTTCTCAAGCTATATCTTGCTCTAGTTAGGCCCCATTTAGATTATGCAGTTCAGTTTTGGTCGCCATATTATAGAATGGATATAAATTCACTTGAACGTGTCCAGCGTAGGATGACTAAGTTAATTCCCCAAATTAGAAATCTTTCATATGAAGAAAGATTAACAAAGCTTAAGTTGCATTCACTGGAAAGGCGAAGAGTTATGGGTGACATGATAGAGGTTTACAAGTGGATGAATGGACATAACCGGGGGGATATTAATAGGGTATTAAAAGTATCAACACAGGACAGAACACGAAACAATGGTTATAAATTGGATAAGTTTAGATTTAGGAAAGACTTGGGTAAATACTGGTTCAGTAACAGGGTTGTTGATTTGTGGAACCAATTGCCGCGTAACATTGTGGAGGTGGGGTCCCTCGATTGTTTCAAGCACGGGTTGGACAAGTATATGAGTGGGATTGGGTGGTTATAGAATAGGAGCTGCCTCGTATGGGCCAATAGGCCTTCTGCAGTTACCTTTGTTCTTATGTTCTTATGTTCTTATGTAGATAGGGTTTTGAAATGGTCAAAGGATTGGCAGATGCAGTTTAATGCTGATAAATGTAAAGTTCTGAGGTTAGGTAATGAGGATAGAGTTACAAGATACGAGCTAGATGGTGTTGTGATTGCGAAGTCGGATTGCGAAAGGGATCTGGGAGTTATGATTAGTAAGAATTTAAAACAAAAGGATCAATGCATCAATGTTCGTAATAAGGCAAATCGGACACTTGGATTTATTAATCGCAGCGTTAGTAACAAGACACCTGGTGTGGTTCTCAAGCTATATCTTGCTCTAGTTAGGCCCCATTTAGATTATGCAGTTCAGTTTTGGTCGCCATATTATAGAATGGATATAAATTCACTTGAACGTGTCCAGCGTAGGATGACTAAGTTAATTCCCCAAATTAGAAATCTTTCATATGAAGAAAGATTAACAAAGCTTAAGTTGCATTCACTGGAAAGGCGAAGAGTTAGGGGTGACATGATAGAGGTTTACAAGTGGATGAATGGACATAACTGGGGGGATATTAATAGGGTATTAAAAGTATCAACACAGGACAGAACACGAAACAATGGGTATAAATTGGATAAGTTTAGATTTAGGAAAGACTTGGGTAAATACTGGTTCAGTAACAGGGTTGTTGATTTGTGGAACCAATTGCCGCGTAACATTGTGGAGGTGGGGTCCCTCGATTGTTTCAAGCACGGGTTGGACAAGTATATGAGTGGGATTGGGTGGTTATAGAATAGGAGCTGCCTCGTATGGGCCAATAGGCCTTCTGCAGTTACATAAGAACATAAGAACAAAGGTAACTGCAGGAGGCCTATTGGCCCATACGAGGCAGCTCCTATTCTATAACCACCCAATCCCACTCATATACTTGTCCAACCCGTGCTTGAAACAATCGAGGGACCCCACCTCCACAATGTTACGCGGCAATTGGTTCCACAAATCAACAACCCTGTTACTGAACCAGTATTTACCCAAGTCTTTCCTAAATCTAAACTTATCCAATTTATACCCATTGTTTCGTGTTCTGTCCTGTGTTGATACTTTTAATACCCTATTAATATCCCCCGGTTATGTCCATTCATCCACTTGTAAACCTCTATCATGTCACCCCTAACTCTTCGCCTTTCCAGTGAATGCAACTTAAGCTTTGTTAATCTTTCTTCATATGAAAGATTTCTAATTTGGGGAATTAACTTAGTCATCCTACGCTGGACACGTTCAAGTGAATTTATATCCATTCTATAATATGGCGACCAAAACTGAACTGCATAATCTAAATGGGGCCTAACTAGAGCAAGATATAGCTTGAGAACCACACCAGGTGTCTTGTTACTAACGCTGCGATTAATAAATCCAAGTGTCCGATTTGCCTTATTACGAACATTTATGCATTGATCCTTTTGTTTTAAATTCTTACTAATCATAACTCCCAGATCCCTTTCGCAATCCGACTTCGCAGTCACAACACCATCTAGCTCGTATCTTGTAACTCTATCATCATTACCTAACCTCAGAACTTTACATTTAACAGCATTAAACTGCATCTGCCAATCCTTTGACCATTTCAAAACCCTATCTAGATCAACTTGAAGTGATAGTGAGTCCTCCTCCGAATTAATTTCCCTACCGATTTTCGTATCATCGGCAAATTTGCAAATGTTGCTACTCAAACCTGAATCTAAATCATTTATATATATTATAAACAACAGAGGTCCCAGGACAGAGCCTTGAGGCACTCCACTTACAACATTTTCCCACTCTGACTTGATTCCATTTATACTAACTCTCTGTTTCCTTTGGTATAGCCATGCCCTAATCCAGCTTAATATAGCACCCCCAATACCATGAGACTCTATCTTTTTAATCAGTCTTTCATGTGGCACTGTATCAAAAGCTTTGCTAAAGTCAAGGTATACAACATCGCAATCCTTACCACTATCAAAAGGGAAAGCAACGAAGAGAAAGGAAGCGCAGGCCCCTCAGAAAGTAAAGGAAGTACCTAAGCAAACATTAGTTGTGGGAGATTCCCAGATAAGGTATTTGGATAGAACGTTTTGTGCTAGAGATAGGGGGAACAGGTTAAGGGTTTGCTATCCCGGAGCTGGCATTGGTGATATTATAAACAACATGAATGATATTATGGCTGGTAATGGGAACAATCCCATTATTTGCATTAGCGTGGGAGGAAATGATGTTGGTCGAGTCAGGAGTGAGGAACTGATTCAGAGGTATAAAACAGCCATAGAGTTAGTTAGGAGCAAGGGAGGAATCCCGATCATATGTGGCATTCTTCCAAGAAAGGGAGTGGGAAATGAATGGATATCGAGGGCACTTGGTGTCAATTGCCGGCTGGAAAGATATTGCAAATCAAATGCAATATCTTTCATAGACAACTGGGAACACTTCTATGGAAGAAATGAAATGTATGCTCGTGATGGGGTGCATCTATCGAGAGCTGGGGTTGTTGCTGTTGCGAACTCGCTAGAAGAAGTGGTTAGAGGTGTTTGTTTGGGTTTAAACTGTTAGTAGATAGAGGTATGGGAATTGATTTGGAGGAAGGAGGTAATAAAAGTATGTGTTTGTGGGAGAAAGGAATTGGCAAAACGATCAGGGAAAGAGAAGGTCCGCAAAATAACAATTCACTTAGGGTATATTACACTAACAGTAGAAGTCTAAGAAATAAAATTAACGAATTAAATGCTCTTGTCTGCACAGAAAAAATAGATATTATTGCACTTACCGAAACGTGGATGAATGTAGAAAATAGAGAACTATTAGCTGAATATCAAATATATGGATTTAAGAACATAAGAACAAAGGTAACTGCAGAAGGCCTATTGGCCCATACGAGGCAGCTCCTATTCTATAACCACCCAATCCCACTCATATACTTGTCCAACCCGTGCTTGAAACAATCGAGGGACCCCACCTCCACAATGTTACGCGGCAATTGGTTCCACAAATCAACAACCCTGTTACTGAACCAGTATTTACCCAAGTCTTTCCTAAATCTAAACTTATCCAATTTATATCCATTGTTTCGTGTTCTGTCCTGTGTTCATACTTTTAATACCCTATTAATATCCCCCCGGTTATGTCCATTCATCCACTTGTAAACCTCTATCATGTCACCCCTAACTCTTCGCCTTTCCAGTGAATGCAACTTAAGCTTTGTTAATCTTTCTTCATATGAAAGATTTCTAATTTGGGGAATTAACTTAGTCATCCTACGCTGGACACGTTCAAGTGAATTTATATCCATTCTATAATATGGCGACCAAAACTGAACTGCATAATCTAAATGGGGCCTAACTAGAGCAAGATATAGCTTGAGAACCACACCAGGTGTCTTGTTACTAACGCTGCGATTAATAAATCCAAGTGTCCGATTTGCCTTATTACGAACATTTATGCATTGATCCTTTTGTTTTAAATTCTTACTAACCATAACTCCCAGATCCCTTTCGCAATCCGACTTCGCAATCACAACACCATCTAGCTCGTATCTTGTAACTCTATCATCATTACCTAACCTCAGAACTTTACATTTATCAGCATTAAACTGCATCTGCCAATCCTTTGACCATTTCAAAACCCTATCTAGATCAACTTGAAGTGATAGTGAGTCCTCCTCCGAATTAATTTCCCTACCGATTTTCGTATCATCGGCAAATTTGCAAATGTTGCTACTCAAACCTGAATCTAAATCATTTATATATATTATAAACAACAGAGGTCCCAGGACAGAGCCTTGAGGCACTCCACTTACAACATTTTCCCACTCTGACTTGATTCCATTTATACTAACTCTCTGTTTCCTTTGGTATAGCCATGCCCTAATCCAGCTTAATATAGCACCCCCAATACCATGAGACTCTATTTTTTTAATCAGTCTTTCATGTGGCACTGTATCAAAAGCTTTGCTAAAGTCAAGGTATACAACATCGCAATCCTTACCACTATCAACTGCCTCAACAATGCTAGAATAAAAAGATAACAAATTTGTTAAACATGAACGGCCATTTATAAAACCATGTTGCGACTCAATTATTAATTTATGTTTTTCAAGATGAAGACGAATTTTATTTGCTATTATAGATTCGAGTAACTTTCCCACAATAGACGTTAGGCTAATTGGTCGATAGTTAGACGCAAGTGATCTATCTCCTTTCTTAAAAACTGGTATCACATTAGCAACTTTCCAAAACTCTGGCACTCTGCCTGACTCTATTGATTTATTAAATATGGTTGACAGTGGGTCACAAAGCTCCTCTTTGCATTCTTTAAGCACCCTAGCAAACACTTCATCCGGCCCTGGGGATTTGTTTGGTTTGAGTTTTACTATTTGTTTAAGAACATCCTCCCTGGTAACTGCTAAACTCGTCAACCTGTCCTCGTCCCCACCCACATAGACTTGTTCGGCTGAAGGCATATTGTTAAGTTCCTCTTTAGTAAATACAGATACAAAATATTTATTAAAAATACTACTCATCTCTTCATCACTATCTGTTATTTGACCTGTCTCAGTTTTTAATGGACCTATCCTTTCCCTAGTCTTAGTACGATATAACTGAAAAAACCCTTTAGGATTTGTCTTTGCTTGCCCTGCTATGCGAACTTCATAGTTTCTTTTTGCTTTCCTTATCTCTTTTTTAACATTTCTAACCAGTTGTACGAATTCCTGTTCTAAAGTGACCTCCCCATTTTTAATCCTTTTTTACCAAGCTCTCTTTTTACCTATAAGGTTCTTCAAATTCTTTGTTATCCACTTTGGGTCATTAGTATACGATCTATTCAATTTGTATGGTATACTACGTTCCTGTGCTTTGTTTAGAATATTCTTAAATAAGTTATATATTGAATCCACATCGAAATCCCCATTTAAGTCACCTATCGCTGGGTTCATGTCTCGCTCCAAGACCGGCCCACACCCCATACCCAAGCCTTTCCAATCAATTTGACCCAAAAAATTTCTTAGGCTATTAAAATCAGCTTTTCGAAAATCTGGCACTTTAACAGAATTTTCTCCTACTGGTCTATTCCATTCTATGCTAAATCTGATTTCTTTGTGATCACTGCTCCCTAGCTCACTCCCTATTTCGATGTCATTAATTTGCGTTTCCCTGTTAGTTAACACTAAATCTAAAATATTATTTTCCCGTGTTGGTTCCTTAATGTGTTGCGTAAGAAAGCAATCGTCAATTAATTCTAGAAAATCTTCTGCTTCACTATTCCCTGTTTTGTTCAACCAGTTTATTCCGCTAAAATTAAAGTCACCCATGACATAAATACTGTTAGATCTAGATGCTCTAGATATTTCATCCCATAGATGCTTTGCTTCCATTCTGTCTAAATTTGGTGGCCTATATATTACTCCTATTATAATATTATTAGCTTTTTCGTTTAATTCAATCCAAATAGTTTCTGTGTGTGGCTCTGTTTTGATTCCCTCTTTGAGACTACATTTCAAATTGTCCCTAACATATATGGCTACTCCACCTCCTCGTCTAATATATCTATCTGTGTGAAATAGTTTAAATCCATATATTTGATATTCAGCTAATAGTTCTCTATTTTCTACATTCATCCACGTTTCGGTAAGTGCAATAATATCTATTTTTTCTGTGCAGACAAGAGCATTTAATTCGTTAATTTTATTTCTTAGACTTCTACTGTTAGTGTAATATACCCTAAGTGAATTGTTATTTTGCGGACCTTCTCTTTCCCTGATCGTTTTGCCAATTCCTTTCTCCCACAAACACAAACTTTTATTACCTCCTTCCTCCAAATCAATTCCCATACCTCTATCTACTAACAGTTTAAACCCAAACAAACACCTCTAACCACTTCTTCTAGCGAGTTCGCAACAGCAACAACCCCAGCTCTCGATAGATGCACCCCATCACGAGCATACATTTCATTTCTTCCATAGAAGTGTTCCCAGTTGTCTATGAAAGATATTGCATTTGATTTGCAATATCTTTCCAGCCGGCAATTGACACCAAGTGCCCTCGATATCCATTCATTTCCCACTCCCTTTCTTGGAAGAATGCCACATATGATCGGGATTTCTCCCTTGCTCCTAACTAACTCTATGGCTGTTTTATACCTCTGAATCAGTTCCTCACTCCTGACTCGACCAACATCATTTCCTCCCACGCTAATGCAAATAATGGGATTGTTCCCATTACCAGCCATAATATCATTCATGTTGTTTATAATATCACCAATGCCAGCTCCGGGATAGCAAACCCTTAACCTGTTCCCCCTATCTCTAGCACAAAACGTTCTATCTAAATACCTTATCTGGGAATCTCCCACAACTAATGTTTGCTTAGGTACTTCCTTTACTTTCTGAGGGGCCTGCGATTCCTTTCTCTTCGTTGCTTTCCCTTTTGCGCGATCCACAGTCTCTCCACAGCACTCGTCCTCCAAAACGTCAAATGAATTTGAAGTTGCTATGGCGTTTGAAGGCGGCTTTATCAAAGCCTTCTTAAGGCCCCTGTCTTTCGCAACTCTCCAAGACGAGGTCCCTTTACTGCTGGTCTCCTCCTTCGTTACTTCTCGTTGTTTTTTAAGCTGACGCACCTCCTCCCGCAGAGAGTCCAACTCTGTCCTCAGGGCTCCCACTAGAGTCACCAGGTCCTTCACTACAACTTCCATATTGCTATGATATTGATTTATTCCATATTGATTTAAACTATTTCACACAGATAGATATATTAGACGAGGAGGTGGAGTAGCCATATATGTTAGGGACAATTTGAAATGTAGTCTCAAAGAGGGAATCAAAACAGAGCCACACACAGAAACTATTTGGATTGAATTAAACGAAAAAGCTAATAATATTATAATAGGAGTAATATATAGGCCACCAAATTTAGACAGAATGGAAGCAAAGCATCTATGGGATGAAATATCTAGAGCATCTAGATCTAACAGTATTTATGTCATGGGTGACTTTAATTTTAGCGGAATAAACTGGTTGAACAAAACAGGGAATAGTGAAGCAGAAGATTTTCTAGAATTAATTGACGATTGCTTTCTTACGCAACACATTAAGGAACCAACACGGGAAAATAATATTTTAGATTTAGTGTTAACTAACAGGGAAACGCAAATTAATGACATCGAAATAGGGAGTGAGCTAGGGAGCAGTGATCACAAAGAAATCAGATTTAGCATAGAATGGAATAGACCAGTAGGAGAAAATTCTGTTAAAGTGCCAGATTTTCGAAAAGCTGATTTTAATAGCCTAAGAAATTTTTTGGGTCAAATTGATTGGAAAGGCTTGGGTATGGGGTGTGGGCCGGTCTTGGAGCGAGACATGAACCCAGCGATAGGTGACTTAAATGGGGATTTCGATGTGGATTCAATATATAACTTATTTAAGAATATTCTAAACAAAGCACAGGAACGTAGTATACCATACAAATTGAATAGATCGTATACTAATGACCCAAAGTGGATAACAAAGAATTTGAAGAACCTTATAGGTAAAAAGAGAGCTTGGTACAAAAGGATTAAAAATGGGGAGGTCACTTTAGAACAGGAATTCGTACAACTGGTTAGAAATGTTAAAAAAGAGATAAGGAAAGCAAAAAGAAACTATGAAGTTCGCATAGCAGGAGCAAGCAAAGACAAATCCTAAAGGGTTTTTTCAGTTATATCGTACTAAGACTAGGGAAAGGATAGGTCCATTAAAAACTGAGACAGGTCAAATAACAGATAGTGATGAAGAGATGAGTAGTATTTTTAATAAATATTTTGTATCTGTATTTACTAAAGAGGAACTTAACAATATGCCTTCAGCCGAACAAGTCTATGTGGGTGGGGACGAGGACAGGTTGACGAGGTTAGCAGTTACCAGGGAGGATGTTCTTAAACAAATAGTAAAACTCAAACCAAACAAATCCCCAGGGCCGGATGAAGTGTTTGCTAGGGTGCTTAAAGAATGCAAAGAGGAGCTTTGTGACCCACTGTCAACCATATTTAATAAATCAATAGAGTCAGGCAGAGTGCCAGAGTTTTGGAAAGTTGCTAATGTGATACCAGTTTTTAAGAAAGGAGATAGATCACTTGCGTCTAACTATCGACCAATTAGCCTAACGTCTATTGTGGGAAAGTTACTCGAATCTATAATAGCAAATAAAATTCGTCTTCATCTTGAAAAACATAAATTAATAATTGAGTCGCAACATGGTTTTATAAATGGCCGTTCATGTTTAACAAATTTGTTATCTTTTTATTCTAGCATTGTTGAGGCAGTTGATAGTGGTAAGGATTGCGATGTTGTATACCTTGACTTTAGCAAAGCTTTTGATACAGTGCCACATGAAAGACTGATTAAAAAAATAGAGTCTCATGGTATTGGGGGTGCTATATTAAGCTGGATTAGGGCATGGCTATACCAAAGGAAACAGAGAGTTAGTATAAATGGAATCAAGTCAGAGTGGGAAAATGTTGTAAGTGGAGTGCCTCAAGGCTCTGTCCTGGGACCTCTGTTGTTTATAATATATATAAATGATTTAGATTCAGGTTTGAGTAGCAACATTTGCAAATTTGCCGATGATACGAAAATCGGTAGGGAAATTAATTCGGAGGAGGACTCACTATCACTTCAAGTTGATCTAGATAGGGTTTTGAAATGGTCAAAGGATTGGCAGATGCAGTTTAATGCTGATAAATGTAAAGTTCTGAGGTTAGGTAATGATGATAGAGTTACAAGATACGAGCTAGATGGTGTTGTGATTGCGAAGTCGGATTGCGAAAGGGATCTGGGAGTTATGATTAGTAAGAATTTAAAACAAAAGGATCAATGCATAAATGTTCGTAATAAGGCAAATCGGACACTTGGATTTATTAATCGCAGCGTTAGTAACAAGACACCTGGTGTGGTTCTCAAGCTATATCTTGCTCTAGTTAGGCCCCATTTAGATTATGCAGTTCAGTTTTGGTCGCCATATTATAGAATGGATATAAATTCACTTGAACGTGTCCAGCGTAGGATGACTAAGTTAATTCCCCAAATTAGAAATCTTTCATATGAAGAAAGATTAACAAAGCTTAAGTTGCATTCACTGGAAAGGCGAAGAGTTAGGGGTGACATGATAGAGGTTTACAAGTGGATGAATGGACATAACCGGGGGGATATTAATAGGGTATTAAAAGTATCAACACAGGACAGAACACGAAACAATGGATATAAATTGGATAAGTTTAGATTTAGGAAAGACTTGGGTAAATACTGGTTCAGTAACAGGGTTGTTGATTTGTGGAACCAATTGCCGCGTAACATTGTGGAGGTGGGGTCCCTCGATTGTTTCAAGCACGGGTTGGACAAGTATATGAGTGGGATTGGGTGGTTATAGAATAGGAGCTGCCTCGTATGGGCCAATAGGCCTTCTGCAGTTACCTTTGTTCTTATGTTCTTATGTTCTTATCAACTGCCTCAACAATGCTAGAATAAAAAGATAACAAATTTGTTAAACATGAACGGCCATTTATAAAACCATGTTGCGACTCAATTATTAATTTATGTTTTTCAAGATGAAGACGAATTTTATTTGCTATTATAGATTCGAGTAACTTTCCCACAATAGACGTTAGGCTAATTGGTCGATAGTTAGACGCAAGTGATCTATCTCCTTTCTTAAAAACTGGTATCACATTAGCAACTTTCCAAAACTCTGGCACTCTGCCTGACTCTATTGATTTATTAAATATGGTTGACAGTGGGTCACAAAGCTCCTCTTTGCATTCTTTAAGCACCCTGGCAAACACTTCATCCGGCCCTGGGGATTTGTTTGGTTTGAGTTTTACTATTTGTTTAAGAACATCCTCCCTGGTAACTGCTAAACTCGTCAACCTGTCCTCGTCCCCACCCACATAGACTTGTTCGGCTGAAGGCATATTGTTAAGTTCCTCTTTAGTAAATACAGATACAAAATATTTATTAAAAATACTACTCATCTCTTCATCACTATCTGTTATTTGACCTGTCTCAGTTTTTAATGGACCTATCCTTTCCCTAGTCTTAGTACGATATAACTGAAAAAACCCTTTAGGATTTGTCTTTGCTTGCCCTTACCTTTGTTCCTTTGTTACCTTTGTTCTTATGTTCTTATGTTCTATATTAACTTGGATTAGGGCATGGCTATTCCAAAGAACATAAGAACATAAGATCAAAGGTAACTGCAGAAGGCCCATTGGCCCATACGAGGCAGCTCCTATCTATAACCACCCAATCCCACTCATATACTTATCCAACCCGCGCTTGAAACAATCGAGGGACCCCACCTCCATAATGTTACGCGGCAATTGGTTCCACAAATCAACAACCCTGTTACTGAACCAGTATTTACCCAAGTCTTTCCTAAATCTAAACTTATCCAATTTATACCCATTGTTTCGTGTTCTGTCTTGTGTTGATACTTTTAATACCCTATTAATATCCCCTTTGTTATGTCCATTCACCCACTTGTAAACCTGTATCATGTCACCCCTAACTCATCGCCTTTCCATTGAATGCAACTTAAGCTTTGTTAATCTTTCTTCATATGAAAGATTTCTAATTTGGGGAATTAACTTAGTCATCCTACGCTGGACACGTTCAAGTGAATTTATATCCATTCTATAATATGGCGACCAAAACTGAACTGCATAATCTAAATGGGGCCTAACTAGAGCAAGATATAGCTTGAGAACCACACCAGGTGTCTTGTTACTAACGCTGCGATTAATAAATCCAAGTGTCCGATTTGCCTTATTACGAACATTTATGCATTGATCCTTTTGTTTTAAATTCTTACTAATCATAACTCCCAGATCCCTTTCGCAATTCGACTTCGCAATCTCAACACCATCTAGCTCGTATCTTGTAACCCTATCATCATTACCTAACCTCAGAACTTTACATTTATCAGCATTAAACTGCATCTGCCAATCCTTCGACCATTTCAAAACCCTATCTAGATCAACTTGAAGTGATAGTGAGTCCTCCTCCGAATTAATTTCCCTACTGATTTTCGTATCATCGGCAAATTTGCAAATGTTGCTACTCAAACCTGAATCTAAATCATTTATATATATTATAAACAACAGAGGTCCCAGGACAGAGCCCTGAGGCACCCCACTTACAACATTTTCCCACTCTGACTTGACTCCATTTATTCTAACTCTGTTTCCTTTGGTATAGCCATAAGAACAATAAGAGCATGTACACTCAGAGTATGACATTTACACAACGTATGGTATTTGCACAAATATATCAAAATGCTTATGAATTTAGACAATCAAAAATGCGCTTTCACTAAAATTACACAATTTCGCATACGTAATTTTTACAAAATACCCACGCATTATATCATATACCAAAATACACTTACACTATTAAGACCTATTTTTTCAGATTACAGAGTTTATACAAAATACACAATTTGCACACAAAAATACAGATGCACCAGTTCCACTTCAACAAATTAAAAACACAACTCGCATAAATGCACTATTAGCACAAAAATAATTATAAAACATGGACAATTATTACACAATTTGTGTAGTTATTATACATCTTTGCACAATTAATACAAGAAAACTTGCTATATAATTACTCAACTTGCACAATGACAATCAATACACAAAGGTATAAATAAACAATTCGTCCATATGCAATTACACAGCATGCAAAATTAATACACAACTTTCACAAATATTTCACATCTTTCATAATTATTACACAACATGCACAAATACAGGTTCTTATGTTCAAACCAAACAAATCCCCAGGGCCAGATAAAGTGTTTGCCAGGGTGCTTAAAGAATACAAAGAGGAGCTTTGCGACCCACTGTATACCATATTTAATAAATCAATAGAGTCAGGCAGAGTGCCAGAGTCATGGAAAGTTGCTAATGTGATACCAATTTTTAAGAAAAGAGATAGATCACTTGCGTCAAACTATCGACCAATTAGCCTAACGTCTAATGTGGGAAAGTTACTTGAATCGATAATTGCAAATAAAATTCGTCTTCATCTTGAAAAACACAAATTAATAAATGAGTCGCAACATAGTTTTACAAATGGCCGTTCATGTTTAACAAATTTGCTATCTTTTTATTCTAGCATAGTTGAGGCAGTTGATAGTGGCAAGGATTGTGATGTCATGTACCTTGACTTTAGCAAAGCTTTTGATACGGTGCCACATTACTATTTCACACAGATAGATATATTAGACGAGGAGGAGTAGCCATATATGTTAGGGACAATTTGAAATGTAGTCTCAAAGAGGGAATCAAAACTGAGCCACACACAGAAACTATTTGGATAGAATTAAACGAAAAAGCAAATAATATTATAATAGGAGTTATATATAGGCCACCAAATTTAGACAGAATGGTAGCAAAGCATCTATGGGATGAAATATCTACAGCATCTAGATCTAACAGTATTTATGTCATGGGTGACTTTAATTTTAGTGGAATAAACTTGGTGAACAAAACAGGGAATATTGAAGCAGAAGATTTTCTAGAATTAATTGACGATTGCTTTCTTATGCAACACATTAAGGAACCAACGCGGGAAAATAATATTTTAGATTTAGTGTTAACTAACAGGGAAACATAAATTAATGACATCGAAATAGGGAGTGAGCTAGGGAACAGTGATCACAAAGTAATCAGATTTATTATAGAATGGAATAGACCTGTAGAAGCAATCCGCTCTCGCCAATTTAATAAGCCAATATTGACTTATTAAATATGTGCATAGGTGACATACTTAACATAATAGTTTCCCTTGAAAAGCTTCATAGAAAACACCGACCTTACCTAACCTACTTAGTATGTTAAGATAAGCATCTTATTGCTTCGTAATTACAATTATTACCTAACCTATACCTATAATAGGTTAAGTAACAATTGTAATTACGAAGCTATAAGATGCTTATTTTAACATACTAAGTAGGTTAGGTAAGGTCGGTGTTTTCTATGAAGCTTTTCAAGGGAAACTATTATGTTTAGTATGTCACCTATGCACGCAACTAATAAGTCAATATTGACTTATTAAATTTGCGAGAACGGGTTGGTAGAAGAAAATTATGTTAAAGTGCCAGATTTTCGAAAAGCTGATTTTAATAGCCTAAGAAATTTTTTGGGTCAAATAGATTGGAAAGTCTTGGGTATGGGGTGTGGGCCAGTCTTAGAGCGAGACATGAACCCAGCGATAGGTGACGTAAAAGGGGATTTCGATGTGGATTCAATATATAACTTATTTAAGACTATTCTAAACAAAGCACAGGAACGTAGTATACCATACAAATTGAATAGATCGAATACTAATGACCCAAAGTGGATATAAATAATTTAAAGAACCTTATAGGTAAAAAGAGAGCTTGGTACAAAAGGATTAAGAATGGGGAAGTCAGTTTAGAACAGGAATTCATACAACTGGTTAGAAATGTTAAAAAAGAGATTAGGAAAGCAAAAAGAAACTATGAAGTTCGCATAGCTGAGCAAGCAAAGTCAAATCCTAAAGGGTTTTTTCAGTTATATCGAACTAAGACTAGGGAAAGGATAGGTCCATTAAAATCTGAGACAGGTCAAATAACGGATAATGACAAGGAGATGAGTAGTATTTTTAACAAATATTTTATATCTGTATTTACTGAAGAAAAACTTAGCAATATGCCTTCAGCCGAACAAGTCTATGTGGGTGGGGATGAGGACAGTTTGACTAGTTTAGCAGTTACCAGGGAGGATGTAATTAAACAATTAGAAAAACTAAAACCAAACAAATCCCCAGGGCCGGATGAAGTGTTTGCCAGGGTGCTTAAAGAATGCAAAGAGGAGCTTTCCGAGCCACTGTCTACCATATTTAATAAATCAATAGAGTCAGGCAGAGTGCCAGAGTCATGAAAGGTAGCTAACGTGGTACCAATTTTTAAGAAAGGAGATAGATCACTTGCGTCAAACTATCGGCCAATTAGCCTAACGTCTATTGTGGGAAAGTTACTTGAATCAATAATTGCAAATACAATTCGTCTCCATCAATTCTTCTTCCCCGAGGTGCTTGGGGAATGCAAGGAGGAGCTTTCCGAGCCACTGTCTACCATGTTTGATAGATCAGTGAAGTCGGGCGGAGTGCCGGAGTCGTGAAGGGTAGCTAGTGTGGTACCAGTTTTTGGGAAAGGAGATAGGTCACTTGCGTCGAGCTGTCGGCCGATTGGCCTGGCGTCTGTTGTGGGAAAGTTACTTGAATCAATGATTGCGAGTGCAATTCGTCTCTATCTTGAAGAACATAAATTGATGAGTGAGTCGCGGCATGGTTTTGCAAATGGCCTTTCGTGTTTGACAAATTTGCTAACTTTTTATTCCAGCATAGTTGAGGCAGTTGATAGTAGTAAGGATTGTGATGTTGTGTACCTTGACTTTAGCAAAGCTTTTGATACAGTGCCACATGAAAGACTAATTAAAAAAATAGAAGCTCATGGTATTGGGGGTGCTATCTTAAGTTGGTTTAGGGCATGGCTATTCCAAAGGAAACAGAGAGTTAGTATAAATGGGGTTAAGTCAGAGTGGGATAATGTTGTTAGTGGAGTACCTCAGGGCTCTGTCCTGGGACCTCTGTTGTTTATAATATATATAGGTGGTTTGGATTCAGGTTTGAGTAGCGGCATTTGCAAATTTGCCAATGATACGAAGATCGGTAGGGAGGTTGATTCGGGGGAGGACTCGCTATCACTTCAGGTTGATCTGGATAGGGTTTTGGAATGGTCAAGGGATTGGCAGATGCAGTTTGGTGCCGATAAATGTAAATTTCTGAGGCTAGGTAATGATGATAGAGTTACAAGATACGAGCTAGATGGTGTTGAGATTGTGAAGTCGGATTGCGAAGGGGATCTGGGAGTTATGATTAGTAAGAATTTAAAACAAAATGATCAATGCATGAATGTTCGTAATAAGGCGAATAGGACATTGGGATTTATTAATCGAAGCGTTAGTAACAAGACACCTGGTGTGGTTCTTAAGCTATATCTTGCTCTTGTTAGGCCCCATTTAGATTATGCAGTTCAATTTTGGTCGCCGTATTATAGAATGGATATAAATTTACTTGAACGTGTCCAACGTAGGATGACTAAGTTAATTCCCCAAATTAGAAATCTTTCATATGAAGAAAGATTAACAAAGCTTAAGTTGCATTCACTGGAAAGGCGAAGCGTTAGGGGTGACATGATAGAGGTTTACAAGTGGATGAATGGACATAACAGGGGGGATATTAATAGGGTATTAAAAATATCAACACAAGACAGAGCACGAAACAATGGGTATAAATTGGATAAGTTTAGATTTAGGAAAGACTTGGGTAAATACTGGTTCAGTAACAGGGTTGTTGATTTGTGGAACCAATTGCCGCGTAACATTGTGGAGGTGGGGGTCCCTCACTTGTTTCAAGCGCGGGTTGGATAAGTATATGAGTGGGATTGGGCGGTTATAGATAGGAGCTGCCTCGTATGGGCCAATAGGCCTTCTGCAGTTACCTTTGATCTTATGTTCTTATGTTCTTTGGAATAGCCATGCCCTAATCCAAGTTAATATAGCACCCCCAATACCATGAGCTTCTATTTTTTTAATTAGTCTTTCATGTGGCACTGTATCAAAAGCTTTGCTAAAGTCAAGGTACACAACATCACAATCCTTACCACTATCAACTGCCTCAACTATGCTGGAATAAAAAGTAAGCAAATTTGTTAAACATGAAGAGGCCATTTGTAAAACCATGTTGCGACTTATTTATTAATTTATGTTTCTCAAGATGAAGACGAATTGTATTTGCAATTATTGATTCAAGTAACTTTCCCACAATAGACGTTAGGCTAATTGGCCGATAGTTTGACGCAAGTGATCTATCTCCTTTCTTAAAAATTGGTACCACATTAGCTACCTTCCATGACTCTGGCACTCTGCCTGACTCTATTGATTTATTAAATATGGTAGACAGTGGCTCGGAAAGCTCCTCTTTGCATTCTTTAAGCACCCTGGCAAACACTTCATCCGGCCCTGGGGATTTGTTTGGTTTTAGTTTTTCTAATTGTTTAATTACATCCTCCCTGGTAACTGCTAAACTAGTCAACCTGTCCTCATCCACACCCACACAGACTTGTTCGGCTGAAGGCATATTGTTAAGTTCTTCTTTAGTAAATACAGATATAAAATATTTGTTAAAAATACTACTCATCTCCTTGTCATTATCCGTTATTTGACCTGTCTCAGATTTTAATGGACCTATCCTTTCCCTAGTCTTAGTTCGATATAACTGAAAAAACCCTTTAGGATTTGACTTTGCTTGCTCTGCTATGTGAACCTCGTAGTTTCTTTTTGCTTTCCTAATCTCTTTTTTAACATTTCTAACCAGTTGTATGAATTCCTGTTCTAAACTGACTTCCCTATTCTTAATCCTTTTGTACCAAGCTCTCTTTTTACCTATAAGGTTCTTTAAATTATTTGTTATCCACTTTGAGTCATTAGTATTCGATCTATTCAATTTGTATGGTATACTACGTTCCTGTGCTTTGTTTAGAATATTCTTAAATTAGTTATATATTAAATCCACATCGAAATCTCCTTTTACGTCACCTATCGCTGGGTTCATGTCTCGCTCCAAGACCGGCCCACACCCCAGACCCAAGACTTTCCAATCTATTTGACCCAAAAAATTTCTTAGGCTATTAAAATCAGCTTTTCGAAAATCTGGCACTTTAACAGAATTTTCTCCTACAGGTCTATTCCATTCTATGCTAAATCTGATTACTTTGTGATCACTGTTCCCTAGCTCACTCCCTATTTCGATGTCATTAATTTGTGTTTCCCTGTTAGTTAACACTAAATCTAAAATATATTTTTCCCGCGTTGGTTCCTTAATGTGTTGCGTAAGAAAGCAATCGTCAATTAATTCTAGAAAATCTTCTGCTTCACTATTCCCTGTTTTGTTCACCCAGTTTATTCCACTAAAATTAAAGTCACCCATGACATAAATACTGTTAGATCTAGATGCTCTAGATATTTCATCCCATAGATGCTTTGCTTCCATTCTGTCTAAATTTGGTGGCCTATATATAACTCCTATTATAATATTATTTGCTTTTTCGTTTAATTCTATCCAAATAGTTTCCTTGTGTGGCTCAGTTTTGATTCCCTCTTTGAGACTACATTTCAAATTGTCCCTAACATATAAGGCTACTCCCCCTCCTCGTCTAATATATCTATCTGTGTGAAATAGTTAAAATCCATTTATCTGATATTCAGCTAATAGTTCTCTATTTTCTACATTCATCCACGTTTCGGTAAGTGCAATAATATCTATTTTTTCTGTGCATACAAGAGCATTTAATTCGCTAATTTTATTTCTTAGACTTCTACTGTTAGTGTAATATATCCTAAGTGAATTGTTATTTGGAGGCCCTTTTCTTTCCCTTATCATTTTGCCAATTCTTTTCTCCCTCGAACACATACTTTTATTACCTCCTTCCTCCAAATCAATTCCCATACCAATATCTACTAACAGTTTAAACCCAAACAAACACCTCTAACCACTGGTTCCAACGAGTTCGCAACAGCAACAACCCCAGCTCTCGATAAATGCACCCCATCACAAGCATACATTTAATTTCTTCCATAGAAGTATTCCCAGTTGTCTACGAAAGATATTGCATTTGATTTGCAATATCTTTCCAGCCGGCAATTGACACCAAGTGCCCTCGACATCCATTCATTTCCCACTCCCTTTCTTGGAAGAATGCCACATATGATCGGGATTCCTCCCTTGCTCATAACTAATTCAATGGCTGTCCTGAATCTCTGTATTAGTTCCTCACTCCTAACTCGCCCAACATCATTACCCCCTGCACTAATACAAATAATGGGTTTGTTCCCATTTCCTGTCATAATATCATTTATGTTTCCAACAATATCACCAATTCCAGCTCCCGGATAGCAAACCCTTAATCTGTTCCCCCTATCTCTGGCACAAAACGTTCTGTCTAAATACCTCACCTGTGAATCTCCCACAACCAAAATTCGCTTCGGTACTTCCTTAACTTTCTGAGCAGCCTGAGGGGCCTGCACTCCGCCGCTCCTCGCTGATTTCCTCGCTTTCTTTTACTTAATGAGTATTTGTTATTTGTTATATGCTACAGTAAGGTGTGAGAGGTATGTTTTGAGCGAATGTGAGATGTGCATATATATTTATGCACGCGCATATATATTTATGCGTTTATGCAGTAATTTTGGATTACTACTGAAATCGCATTGAAGTCACCACGCCTGGCAGGGGGCTGTTTTCATACAAATGTTTGATAGTGGGTTTTCATTTTTATTTGTCCTATGCTACATAAACAATCTCTGAAGAAAGATTGACAAAGCTTAAAAAACATTCACTAGAAAGGCGAGAAAGACATAGGGGTGACATGATAGAGGTGTGCCTGAATGGATTCATGAACTATAAGGCAATCACTAGCAGAGTTACTAACTTAGCTGGTACGCCAAGTCAGGACCTTTTAATTCCCTTGAACGTACCTGTGCAGGAACACTGAGCGGCTAGCTGGTGACGTCATTGACCCTTAGGGATGTCTGTGCAAGGGTCACTGGGGTAACTAAACACGGGTACGCCAAGTCAGGACCGTCAAATCTCATTGGGGTAACTAAAAACGGGTACGCCAAGTCAGGACCGTCAAATCTCATTGGGGTAACTAAAAACGGGTACACCAAGTCAGGACCGTCGAAAAAAGCAAAACGGTCCTGACTTGGCGTACTCTCCACTACTCATTGTCCCCCGTCCTCTCTTCCTTCCCACCATGCCCCACTCCCCTGTCCCTTCGTCCTACCCACCATTCTCTATTCCCCCATCCCCCTCTTTCCCACCATCCCAAACTCCCCCCGTCCCCTCGTCCTTCCCCACCATTACCCCTTCTCTTGTCCCCTCATCCTCCCCACTATCTCTCACTTCCGTCTCCTCGTCATCCCCACCATTCCCCACTCCCTCGTCCAATGCCTTCCCAAATGGTCTGATGCTCCCATCAGAAAATTGGGAACATGTGATTCTGATCTGATTTTCCAATCACTGAAATATAAGAAAAACAATTAAAAATGAAATGAAATAATGAAAAAAAAACTATTCTCACGAAATGAACGGTATGGTAAACAACATAGCTCAATTCCAGCGCAATTCAATCAAAATAATTCAATCAAAATGCAAATAAATCAAAATCAATGAAAATTGCATTTATCAATGCAGTCAGAAACATTGAAATGGAATTGTTACATATTTAGTATATTATGTGTGTGTGTTGCTCTTACATGCAACAGATGGCGCTGTTAAAAAAAAAAACATGTTTTTTCCCGTCACAGGTGAGGCATGTATATAGTAGATATATAAAAACACGCGCCTATTCGAATGCAACGTTGTGTCAAAATTTCAAAGCAATCGATAAAGAAGTTTCGAAGATTTCCCTCACTTGAAAAACACAGTTTTTCAGGGAAAGCATGTTTTTTTTTTTTTACCGTCACAGACGTGACATCTATATAGTATGTATATAAAAACCTGGCCGGATGCGAATGGAACATTGTGTGAAAATTTCGAAGCAATCGGTGAAAAACTTTCGGAGATTAGCGATTTTGAACAAACGAACATTTCCATTGTTTTATAATATATATATATATATGTCGTACCTAGTAGCCAGAACGCACTTCTCAGCCTACTATGCAAGGCCCAATTTGCCTAATAAGCCAAGTTTTCATGAATTAATTGTTTTTCGACTACCTAACCTAACCTAACCTATCTTTTTATGCTACCTAACCTAACCTAACCTATAAAGATAGGTTAGGTTAGGTTAGGTAGGGTTGGTTAGGTTCGGTCATATATCTACGTTAATTTTAACTCAAATAAAAAAAAATTGACCTCATACATAATGAAATGGGTAGCTTTATCATTTCATAAGAAAAAAATTAGAGAAAATATATTAATTCAGGGAAACTTGGCTTATTAGGCAAATCGGGCCTTGCATAGTAGACTGAGAAGTGCGTTTTGGCTACTAGGTACGACATATATATATATATATATATATATATATATATATATATATATATATATATATATATATATATATATATATATATATATATATATATATATATATGTCGTACCTAGTAGCTAGAATGCACTTCTCTGCCTACTATGCAACACCCGATTTGCCTAATAGGCCGAGTGATTTTCTTTATTTTCAATAAATTGTTTCGAATTAGTTTATTTGATTTATTATTATTATATTATATTAATTAAGAACATAAATTATTTACTTAGTTGTATTAGTTTAGTTTAGGTTAGGTAAGGTAAGGTTGGTTAGGTTCGGTCTTATATCTACGTTTGTTTTAACTCAATTTAAAACTAATTAATTCATACATAATGAAATGGATAGCTTTATCATTTCATAAGAAAAAAATTAGAAAAATATATGAATTCAGGAAAACTTGGCTTATTAGGCAAATCGAGCCTTGTATAGTAGGCCAAGAAGTGCGTTCTGGCTACGAGGTACGACATATATATATATTTATATATATATATATATATATATATATATATATATATATATATATATATATATATATATATATATATATATATATATATGTCGTACCTAATAGCCAGAACGCACTTCTCAGCCTACTATTCAAGGCCCGATTTGCCTAATAAGCCAAGTTTTCATGAATTAATGTTTTTTCGTCTACCTAACCTACCTAACCTAACCTAACCTAGCTTTTTTTGGCTACCTAACCTAACCTTATCTATAAATATAGGTTAGGTTAGGTTAGGTAGGGTTGGTTAGGTTCGGTCATATATCTACGTTAATTTTAACTCCAATAAAAAAAAATTGACCTCATACATAGAGAAAAGGGTTGCTTTATCATTTCATAAGAAAAAAAATATAGTAAATATATTATTTCAGGAAAACTTGGCTTATTAGGCAAATCGGGCCTTGAATAGTAGGCTGAGAAGTGAGTTCTGGCTACAAGGTACGACATATATATATATATATATATATATATATATATATATATATATATATATATATATATATATATATATATATATATATATATATATATATATATATATATATATATATACTTATATATATATATATATATAAGTGCGAAATTATTGCATCTAGTGAAGTAATCATTAGAGCAGTGAAATCAGTTCTACCAGAAGCCTCAGTCGTTAAACCTACCGACAGCACACTACTCGGAGCACCTCTGGGCCACAATGCCATTGCTGCAGTCCTTGACGAAAAGTTTAGAGACCTAAAGAGGATGGAAGAGAGAATTGGGGACTTGGACTCCCACGATGCCCTCTACCTTCTCACAAAGTGCCTTACCCTGCCCAGGCTAACATACTTCTTAAGGTGTGCACCAACTTTTGGCAACCCACTTCTAAATCAATATGATGAGCTCCTCAGGTCAATATTCAGGAAGGCGCTCAACCTAGATTTAGATGACAGTCAGTGGGACCAAGCAACACTACCAGTGAGATTTGGAGGGATAGGCATACGAAAGGCAACTGAGGTAGCACTTCCAGCATTCTTATCCTCATGTACAGCAGCCAACGAATTGGTAGGGCAGATCCTACCAGAGCGTATGAGAGAGACAGCGGGAACTCATGATCAAACGTTCATCGAAGCAGCCAGACAATGGGACACCATTGCACACCCTCAACCCCGACCACAAGTCCCAAAAGACCACAAGCAGGCCCACTGGGATAGCCCCATAATGGAAAAGACTGTCACAGCAATGATTGACAACGCTGATGCTGAAAACAAAGCCCGCCTCCTAGCGGTAACAGCACCCCACGCCGGGGATTTTTTATTTGCTGTGCCCAATGCAGCCCTGGGAACTCGCCTCAGTCATGACGCTCTCCGCATTGGAGTTGCCCTTCGCCTTGCCGCCCCCATCCTCACCGAACATAGGTGCATCTGCGGAACTGCGATGGCAGACCAATATGGTCGTCATGGTCTGGTATGTCGTAAATCACAGGGTAAAATTGCAAGACATGAAGAAGTCAACGACATCATCAAGAGGAGCCTCGCCACAGCCCGCTGCCCGGCACAAAGAGAACCACACTTATCCAGACCTAACGACCCTCAGAAGCGCCCTGATGGGGTCACCTTGCTACCTTGGAAGGATGGTAAGCAAGTGGTATGGGACTACACGTGCGCTGCCACACTGGCCAGTACCTACCTCCACTACAGCACACGTGAAAGCGGTGGTGCTGCTTCTTTCAGGGAATCGCAGAAAATTATTAAATACAGAGGTCTAGCACACTGCTACAGCTTTGTTCCGATCGGCTCGGAGACCCTCGGTTCGTGGGGAAAATGTGCATTGAAGTTCCTGAAGGAATTGGGGGACAAATTGATCAGCGCTACAAAAGACCAGAGAGCAAAAAGTTTCTTGTTCCAGCGCCTCAGTGTTGCGATTCAGAGGGGAAATGCCTGTTGCGTCTTGGGCACTAGTCCAACTTCAGAGGAATTCGAAGAAGTGTTTGACTTGCAACAATGATCGAACCCGTCTGTGACATTCATCAATGTTTCCCATTGTT